>NW_027206057.1:10919946-11051478 GCF_024711535.1 Dipodomys merriami
GACTTGAAACTTCTTTAGTCTATACACCCAGAAGTAAAATTACTGAGCCATATGTTAGTGCTATGTTTAATTTTCTTAGAAACTTGTCATATAATTTTCTACAAGGCTCTATCATTTTATATTCCCAGTGACCATATATAAGGGTCCAATTTCCCCATACCAAAATACTTCACCAAATACTTGTTGCTTTCTTCCTCCTTCTCTTCTTTCTTCCTATTCTTCTTCCTCTTCTTCTCTTCCCCCTCCTCCTCTTCTTCCTCCGCCTTCTTTTTTTATTTTATAGCCTTCTTAGTAGGTGTGAAGTGTTAGCTTATTGCTAATTTGAGCAAATTCAGCTTTGAACCTTTGCATTCACTGTCTTAATTCCCCATAATAAGCCCAGCCTCACTTCACAGCCTGATTTCTAGTTCTTACAAGAGTGCTTGCTCAAGGGAGAGTTGCCATAGAGGGACACCGCAAACATATCGAGTCGTCTGTTGCACTTCTCAATACTGGCCAGCAGGGGACACTCCCTTAGGCTGAGACAGCAAAGCACTGCTCTCTCAGGCCAAAGCGGGGTCTAGATCACCAGCAAAGGAGTTTTATTGTTCCCTGGTCCTCTTCTCCCTTGTCTTGTGTTCACAAAGTCAGCATCAGAGAAAAGCAAACAACCAGGCCATAGCAGTATTTCTCAAAGGAGATGTTACTGGCATTCCAGTGGACAATCCATTATGTAAAACAAACACATTGCAGCATCCTAGACCCTTGCTTGCTGAAGGCTAGCAGTTGTCTCCAGGCATTACGACAAACAAAATGCACCCCCCACACACACATTATCAAAGTCCTCCTGCCTCTTACCCCTCACTCTGGGAGGATGAGAGCTGCCCAATGGAGAACCATTTGAAAGAAACAAGTTTCCCAGTATTTCCCACTCCATCAGATGAAGCTGCCACTCCTACAATGCGTCTTCGTATCCAGTTCAGGGGGTGCAGGATGCAGCCAAGGAAAACATCACAGGTGGCATTGGTGTGCTAGACAACCTCCTGAATCTGGTAACGGTCAGTTGACAGTGACAGACTCATGTCAGGAGAAAAACAAGTGAGTATACAGAAAAAGGAAAAAAAGGGGGGAAGCCCACCATGGCCCCCATCTCCACCCCAAGACTTGCAATCTAAGCCTGGTCCCTTCAATAGCTGGTGCGTATTCCCCCACTTCCAACCCCAGCCAGTGAAGGAACACTGCCCCCAGCTGTCTCTCTCTTCCCTCAGCTAGGATAAGGGACTTCATTTCCTTGTGCTGCCATAGCAACCAGGAAACAACCTCTGCTCACAATGAGAAGGATGGTGCTGGGGGCCCAGATCGGTAGATGCACACAGCTGCTAACAGAGCAACCAGGACCAAGAGACAACAAGGGGCTCGGCAGAAAGGAGAGAGAGAGGTGGTCGTCCAGAGAGTAGATAATCCAGGACTGGAGGTGTCTGGGCATGTAGTTTGTTTTTTCACTCCACAAAGATGCACACTGTCTACACTGTGTGGCTAGTTGTTCGTTGTTAGTAAGAAGCTGCTGTAAGAAAGGAGGAAAAAAATCTATTTCATAAAAGGCCCAGTGTTCGTGGTTTCCTTCAGCTTGCTGCTGAGCTGCAGAAATCTTGGGGTGTGACCCATTTTTGAGCCTTCAAAACCAAGATGAACTGCCCTTGAGAGGCGGTAGGAGAGGGAAAACATGTTGAACCTCTCTCTTCTGAGCCGAGGCCATGGGAAGTTGGTCCAGAGCAAACAGAAGTTGGAAGTCTATTTTGAACCAGAGGTGAGTCTCACAGCTAAAAAAAAAAAAAAAAAAAAAGAGGGGTGGGCAGGGAGAAGCTCCGTCCTTTTACTTGAGAGTGAACTACTTGGGTGTGATTTGGGTGTGTTGGCAGTAAGGTAGTGTGATGGTGGGCATCACTGGCAGATCTTCCTACTTTCATGAAACTCAGGAAAGTGATGTTGTTTGCCTGACACCCCAAGATAACCATTGGGCTCTTCCTTTCCCTTGCACACTGGCTCTTAAGCTCCTTTACTTGAGACTGAAGGAGAATCCAAATTGTCTGGAATTCGGACTGTTTTAAGACCAGAATTCCCATCTGGTCTCTAGGCAAAGCAAAGGTGGTTTGAGGTTTAGAAAGCGTGCTCTGCGGCTGAAATGCTGGGTGTGCTCAGGCCATTTCAGTGGCTTCCTTGAACTTTCTGGAATTCAACCCGCAGGACTCATATTTACTATAAGCCAAAGGGGGGGGGGGAGATTTTAAAGAGGTGGCAAAATTTCCTTATTGCCCTGGAATCTTATTTCTTGAATCCTGCTAGGAATAAGAAATCCATTTAAGATACTTTGCAAATTTGGGTCAAACAGAGATTTCCATTGTCAGGGCAGTTTGTCCTGATGTTTGACCTTTAACCATGTTAAAAGACATATAAAATTTCAAAGGACCACTATGGCCAATGGCATTTACTTACTGAGATATATTACCACTTTATAGGCTCCTAAAGAACCAAATTAGGTAATGTTATACAGCATCTGGAATGTATAGGAATTCTCTCAGATGAAGAAGTAGTAGGTCTGGATGATTTTCTCCTAGTTAAACTCCCAATGAGTGCAGGTCTGATTTCAAAGTTATCTGCTGCCCTTGATAATTCTGACTACTTACTTGCATACCAGGAAACTTTAACTGGCTTGTAACCTGTACTCCACCCTACTTAAGCCTCCAGACATGAATAGTTCTCTTAAAAGTTGTATGGAATAAAACAGAATGATTGCCTAGGTTCTAATTAATCTTGAGATGTGAGGAGAAGAGTAATTATGTTCCATAATTCCATACAAACAATTCAGAGAAAAATCAGAACTGAAAACTAATGTTAAACCCTTTGTACAGTATTCGCTCTAGAAGGTACAGATCAAGGCAGCTTCTTCCCACTGCAGGACTACTTGAACTGGAAGTCCCCAGAAGACTACATCCTGGTCAGCAAACCTCCGGATGATGGCAATGCTGACCAGCACTGCTGGAGCCTCTTTCTTCCTAAGACATTCAGCACGAGGAAGGGGGCTCTGATCCTCTATTCAGAAGGCTTAGCTATTTCAGCATGGCCGTCCCAAGAGAGAAGAGGGCCCTACCGCCCCAAAAGTCACAGGAAGAGGCTAAATCTTGAACTGCACACACTTCAAGACCTCAAAAAAGCCATCTTGGCATACGGACAGAAGCAGGTAAGCCGAGCAGTTTGGAGAAGAGATTGTGTACCTGTAAGTCTAGTTCCAGCTTCTTGTTCCCTAAAGAAGGTATGAATTGCCAGGCTCACGCCTGTAATCCTAGCTACTCAGGAGGCTGAGATCTGAGGATCATGGGTCAAAGCCAGCCCAGGCAGGAAAGCCCACAAGACTTTTATCTCCAATTAACCACCAGAAAACCAGAAGTGGTACTGTGGCTCAAAGTGGTAGAGCGCTAGACCTGAGCAAAAAGAGCTCAGGGACAGCACCCAGATCCTGAGTTCAAGTCTCATGACTGACAAGAAAAAAAGAAAGAAAAGAAAAAAGAGAATGCATGAACCACTCAGACCCTCATTTCTTCATTTCTAGGATGGAATTATACCATTAGGCAGACCTGCCACCACAATCACCATGAGACTTCTGTAGATAATACACAGAAAAGGACTCTGAACCCATAAAGAGCTCTGGTATCAGTATTTTGTCTTTTTAGTTCCTCTCAATTCTAGTAACACAAGTCATTTTCAGCGTTCAGACAGATCCAAACTGGCAGACACTTCATCAGAATCTTGAATTCTGTCCCCTAGCCACAAGCATCACCCTTCTACCCCTGATGTCCGTGGATTTGTGGAAAGGAGAACATTTTAAATATTTACTTGAGTCCTTCAGCATCTTCAAGATAAGTTAATGACTTTTTCCACACCGCATTTAAAATTAAGAGAAAGTCCCTGTGCTCCTTTTCTGATTTATACCTTCCAACATTTTGTAAGACGCACACATGGCCTCTGCTTTATAGACTACACACAGCAGCCCATTAGCTGAGGCCAGAGGACACAGTCTATTACGTGACACTTTATGGAATTCTAGGTTAGAGATAGTGAGTACTCCATAGTTTCTATAAGTTTCTCCTGATCAATAAAGCGTTAGCTTCTGAACCCTGACCCTTCTCACATTGGCCTTCTTTCTCATGTCTGGCCACATCTGCCACTTGTTCTTATTTCTGCCTCAACCATGGGCTAGTCAAGGCCCTACCAGTGACAGCCCCCTTTTATGACTACACTTTCACGCATGCCTCTACATCTAACTAATTCTACAACTCAAATTCATCTCCTGCTAGGCAATGGTGGTTCCCTGTGATCCTAGCTATTCAGGAGGCTGAGGTTTGAGGATCGTCGTTTAAAGCCACTTGGGGCAGGAAAGTCTCATGAGACTTATCTGGCTCAAAGTGGTAGAGCACTAGCCTTGAGCAAAAGAGCTCAGAGACAGCACCCAGGCCTGGAGTTCAAATTTCCAACAACAACAAAACCATCTCCTCACTAAAGGCATCTCCTTCTCTCCTAAGTAGATGTACCTCATTCCCATTCTATTATGTATTGAGATTTAATCTCTTTGACCATCAGCCAATACTGATCTCTAGGGAAGGGGTTATGTTGAAATTGTTTCCTTAAATGTTTGTGGAATGAATAATTTGGTCATGCATGATGTTTTCAAGGTTTCTTAGACATTCTGTCATTATCATTATTGGACAATCCATCACCCACCTCCACCCTGGGCAAAACTTCCAAAAGAAAAAACTTCTCAACCTTCTTCCCCTCTTTCAAAGTAGAGAGGTTTATTGTCCTTGACCAAATGCCCAATTAGGGGTGGGAATGTGGCTTAGTGGTAGAGTGCTTTGCCTAGCATGCATGAAGAAGCCCTGGGTTCTATTCCTTATTACCACATAAGCAGAAAAAGCCAGAAGTGGAAGCTCAAGTGGAAGAGTACTAACCTTGAGCAAAAGAAGCTCGGGGACAGTATCCAGGCCCTGAGTTCAAGCCCCAGGACTGGTTAAAAAAAAAAAAAGCCCAATTATTCTGTCTTGAAATCACAAATCCTTGAATGAAATGGATATCAAACATTTGCTGTTACTTTATGGCTACTGTTCTGTTTATTCCTTGCAATGGCCTTATGAGATGTGGTTTTTCATAGCACCTTCCTTTATTTGTTTTGTTTTGTTGAGACAGGACTTCACTCTGTAGCCCAGTCTGGTCTCAAACTTGTGATCTTACCGTCTCAGTGTCCTGAGTGCTAGGATTTAGGCATGATGCAACACACTGGCCTACTTTCATAGAAGAAGAAACGAGGGGCTGGGAAGGTGGCTCAGTAGTAGAGCGCTTGCCTTGCATGCATGAGGTCCTGGGTTCGATTCCTCAGCACCACATAAGAAAAAAGCTGGAAGTGGTAGAGCTCAAGTGGTAGAGCACTAGTTTTGAGCTGAAGAGCTGAGGGACAGCGCCCAGGTCCAGAGTTCAGACCCCACGACCGGACCCCAAAAAAAAACAAAGAAGAAAAAATGAAAGTTCAAAGGAACTGTGTAACTTGACCAAGGAAGAGAGTCTTGTAAATGAGAGCCAGGATTCAAACCTGGGACTACCTATCTCTCCATCACCAATACCATATTAGAGTACTTTCCTAGCAAATTTGTGATGTAAATTCAGCCTACCAATAACCATGATGTCTTCCTCAGGGTCAATATTTCTTTGTCCACATAAACTAGGAAAAATGTAAAAAGAAAAAAACAAACCTATATTCTAAGTAAAGAGCTAAAATGGAGACCACAAAACCCACATCACTCAGCCCCATTCAGACTTGGGAGAATCTAGACTGTCCTAAGGGAGTACGATTCCATGTTTAAAGCATCTTCCACAATCTCCAGTTCTATGCATGAGTCCGGTGACACAATATGGTTATATCTTTGGAATTTATACTCTGTATATTGTCCCATGGCTTCACTTCCTAAGTAGCAAAGTCAAACTAAGAGATTCCATGTCAGATTTCTCAGACTTCTAGATACATAGAAACATGTCCTTATTTGCTACTTTGTCTGTTTGTTGTATTTAAACCAAGGAAATTTTGTTCAACCTTCCTAAAGTTAAAACTATTCTTCTTGAGGTCTCTTCTTTTTTGTTTGTTTGTTTGTTTGTTTGTTTTTGGGTCCGGTCGTGGGGCCTGAACTCTGGGCCTGGGCACTGTCCCTCAGCTCTTCAGCTCAAGGCTAACGCTCTACCACTTGAGTCACAGCACCACTTCCGGCTTTTTTCTTTTATGCTTATGTGGTGCTGAGGAATCGAACCCAGGGCCTCAAGCATGCAAGGCAAGCGCTCTACCACTGAGCCACCTTCCCAGCCCTCTTCTTTTTTTTTTAATTTATTATTTTTTGTGAACATACTGTACAGAGGGGTTACAATTACATGGGCAAGATAATGAGTACACTTCTTTTTGTTTTTAATTTAATTTTATTTGTGAACATACTGTACAGAGGAGTTACAATTACATGGGCAGGATAATGCGTACATTTCTTACCAAGCATTGCAGCCTCCTCCTTTGTTTACCCTTCACATCCCTTCCCAGCCTCCCCCCTCCCCCCCAATCCCAATCCTTCTCCTTCCCCCCCTTCCCCCCCCCCCCCCCGCACTGACGTTGTAAAGCTCGTTTTGGACATGACAACTTGTACTTCTCATTGTTGCAACAGGTCCACCTGTATCCTTAAACAACTGGTTTTTCCCCATCTCCTCCACAAGTTATACTGACATCAAATATAGTGAAAGCAGGGGTTATACTGTGGGAGAGGGACATACAAAGCAACAAAGAGATAATCTTATAAATGCGTTAGAAACACATGCATGAAAGAAAAAAACATTAAAATACACATCTAAGGGTTCATTTTCCTGACATCACATTATCTGACCTTTTCCACTTGACTCATACATATACTAGATATTACAAATAAGGGAAACCATGGGACCTATGTTTCTTTGGGCCTGGTTTACTTCACTTAATATAATTTTTTCCAAGTTTTTCCATTTCCTAACAAATGGGGCAATGTCATTCTTTCTGATGGAGGCATAGAATTCCATTGTGTATATATACCACATTTTCTTGATCCATTCATCTACTGAGGGGCATCTGGGTTGGTTCCATATCTTAGCTATGGTAAATAATGCTGCAATAAACATAGTTGTGCTGGTAGCTATGAGTACATTTCTTATCAAGCATTGCAGCCTCCTCCTTTGTTTGCCCTTCACATCCCTTCCCAGCCTCCCCCCACCCCCCACCCAATCCTCCCCCCCTTCCCCCCCTCACCAAAGTTGTAAAGTTCGTTTTCAACATGACAACTTGTACTTCTCATTGTTGCAACGGGTCCACCTGTATCCTTAAACGACTTGTTTTTCCCCCTCTCCTCTACAAATTATACCGACATCAAATATAGTGAAAGCAGGGGTTATACTGTGGGGGAGGGACTTGTGGTCTCTTCTTTTATTCAGCTTCTCCATGGTTGGAAATAAGATAGCTATAAAAGCTGGGTGCCAGTGGCTCACGCCTGTAATCCTAGCTTACTCAGGAGGCTGAGATCTGAGGATCGCAGTTCAAAGCCAGCCCGGGCACAAAAGTCCGTGAGACTCTTATCTCCAATAAACCACTGAAAACCAGAAATGGTGCTGTGGCTCAAGCGGTAGAGCGCTTGCCTTGAGCTGAAGAGTGCAGGGACAGCGCCCAAGCCCAGAGTTCAAGCCCCACTACCGACCAAAACAACAACAACAACAAAGATAGCTATAAAGCCTAGATAATTATAACTTGTGATTTTTTTAACGATCATCAAAATCATGTTCTTTTATTATAGCAGAATTCCATAGTGTCTTTCAAGTCATTGTTGCAAAATATTAAGCAATTTCCAAATTGTTTTGGTATATTCCTATAAATATACTCTTTATATTTTTAGAATTTTGTAAGTCTGGTGATAGTTTTCATATGCTTGTCTTTTTGAAGCATTTTAATTCTATGTTCAAATAATTAAATTATTAAAAATGCTTTTGTATGGAAAAATATAAAGGTTTACATGCTGTAACTCTGAGGGACAAGACTTATAGTTAATTTTGAAAATATTTAAATGTCTGTCTTAGTCCACTTTCCACTGTTGTAACTGAATATAACAGATAGGGTAGTGTACAAAAAGCAGAGGTTCTAAAGGGCTCAAGGCACGGTACTAGCATCTGCTCCACATCTGCCCAGGGTCTTCTTGCTGCATTATAACATGACAGACAATATACGTGGCAAGACAGAGCAATGAGCAAGCTTATTATTAAGTCACTAATGTCATCAGGGGCAGCACCCTCATCTTCATCTAATTTTAATAACCTCACAAAGGCCCATCTCCTAAAATAATATCAGTAATCAATGACTCCATACTTAGTGGTTATGTGGCATTTTAATGGTTTTTACCAAAGTTGTCCAATATGTGAAATTTTACAGGTGAAATTTACAGAAATTGTCATGGCAATGTCCAACCATGGGACTTTAAGTACTATATTAAAATTATCTGTCTTAAAATTAAATTCCAAGGACATGTCATTTCTCTATTTCACTGAAAGACAGACTTGGCTTAGATAACCATAGAAGATTTCAACCAATTTCCCTTATAAATGGGCTGCATTTAAAAGCATTGTCAGCCTTGTTCTACTGAATAGTTCTATATTGTTTCTATACTAGTTTCTCCCCACATCCTAATACTCACAGTACTTAATTATTCAATTATGTTTAGCCAGTGTCTAACCTTTGAAGGAATTTTCAGCTTACCCTTCTATCAAGTAAGGAAATAGTGTGAGAAATACCTATTCAAATCATTCATTTTTCCTACTTAAACCTACAAAGACTAACCATCAAGTAGGAAATAAAGAAAAGGATAATAAATTACCTTTTATTCTTTTAGCAAAGCATCAGGAGGATGGAAGCTGCCTTTGCCAATCATGTTATTTGTTTGTTTGGGTCCCTAAGAAGTAAAATGTTACTTGGTATTTTGTTTTGTTTTGTTTTGCTTGTGCCCATACTGGGGCATAAACTTAGCCTGGGCACTGTCCCTTAGCTTTTCCACTCAAGGATGGTACTCTCCAACTTGAGCCATAGCTCTACTTCTGGCTTTTTGCTGATAAATTGGAAGTAAGAGGTTCATGGACTTTTCTGCCTGGGCTAGCTTTGAACTATGATCCCCTGATCTCAGTCACCTGAGTATCTAGGATTACAGGTGTGATCCACTGGCACTCAGCATGCTATCTGATGGCTGTCCAACAAAGTGTTAGGGATGTGAAAGAGAGAAAGAGTGACTGACTGTCTCCCCTTCTGGTGTCCTCATCTGAGCAGTGGCATTCAGGGACTATGGCAAACCTAGATATAAGAGAAATGTTTTCAGCCCAGCCCATGAGCTCAAAAGTAATGTCTACAACACTCACACACTGAGTGTCCACAGTAGGCCCCAGTTTTTTTTATATATCACTCCATCTGTATATTCCATTTATAGTCTTAGCTAGGTACTAGGATTACCTCCAACTTAAAGGAAGAAAAACTAGAGCTTGACATGAAATAACTTGCCTAAATTATACAGCTAAACCATAAATGGAGCTTGGACAAATAACAGATTTCAAAGTTCTACTCTTTCCACTCTTAACACGTTCCTTAGAAGAAAAAATATATCTCCCAGTTTTCACTGTATTCACAAAAAGTGGATCTAAGGTGACAGGCACAGTGGCTCACATCTGTAATCCTAGCTACTAGAGAGACTAAGATAAGCAGGATTACGGATCTAGGCCAGCCTGAACAAGAAACTTGAGAGATGCCCATCTCAACAACAGTAACCGTGTTGATGATATGGTACCAGGCATCTGTCCTCCTAACAAAAAGCATAAAAAGGAGGATCAAAGTCCAGGCCAGCTTGGCAAAAAGTGAGATCCTATATCAAAAACAATCAGAGCAAAAAGAGTTGCGAGTGTGGTTCAAGTGGTAGAATATCCACCTAACAAGTACAAAGCCCTAAGTTCAAACCTCAGTGCTACAAAAAAGAAAGAAAGAAAAAAAAAGCCGGGGCACTGGTGGCTCACACCTGTAATCCTAGCTACTCAGGAGGCTGAGATCTGAGGATTGAAGCCAGCCCAGGCAGGGAAAGTCGTGAAACTCTTATCTCCAATAAGCCACTAGAAAACCGTGAAGTAGAGCTGTGGCTCAAGTGATAGAGAGCTAGCCTTGAGCTGAAGAGCGGGAACAGCACTCAGGCCCAGAGTTCAAGCCCCATAACCAACAGAAAAAAAATTTTTTTAATTAAATTAAAACAAAAAAAAAAAAGCTGGCTGAGAAGGTGGCTCAGTGATAGAGTGCTTGCCTTGCATGCAAGAGGCCCTGGGTTTGATTCCTCAGCACCACACAAGCAGAAAAAGCTGGAAGTGGCGCTGTGGCACAAGTGGTGGAGCACTAGCCTTGAGCTGAGGAACTGAGGGACAGCATCCAGGCCCAGAGTTCAAGCCCCAGAATTGGCAAAAAGAAGAAAAGAAAAGAAAAGCAATGGAAAATTGTGGTCTTCTCCAAATCTTCCAAAACATTCCTTAAACTAACCCTTTATATCTCTAAGGAAACAAATCAGATTTTCATTAAAATCAATCTTCATTATAGGTAACTTATTTTTTTGTTCGTCTTGGGGCCTAAACTCTGGGCCTGGGTGCTGACCCTCAGCTCCTCAGTTCAAGGCTAGCACTCTACCACTTGAGCCACAGCACCACTTCCAGCTTTTTCTGCTTATGTGGTGCTGAGGAATTGAATTTAGGGCCTCATGCATGCAAGGCAAGCACTCTGCCACTGAGCCACCTTCCCAGCCCCTTATAGGTAACATTTTTATAGTATACCTTATACATGATCCAGTAGACTCTTGATTTTCAAAGCTTTATGTCCTTCATCCATCAGCTTCTTTGCATAACAAGCATAAATTATATAATTATTATATTATATCACTATATTATTCTATATTAATATATTACATAGTATTATATTAATAATAATATATTATATAATAATAGAGCTCTACCACTTGAGCCACAGGGCCATTTGGTTTTCTGGTGGTTTATTGGAGGTAAGAATCTCACAGAGTTTCCTGCCAGGGCTGGCTTTGAACTGTAATCCTCAGATCTCAGCCTTCTGAGTTAGCTAGGATTATAAATCAGGATTACAAACTAGGATTACAAGTGAGCTACTGACACCTGGCTTCATGACAACCATTTTAACTATCATTACACGCACAGGTCAGTGGCCAGAAGTACATTCGCCTGTGGTACAATCATCACTATCATCCATTTTCAAATTTTGTTTCATGTTTCCTAACAGAAGCACTGTATCCATTCAACATTAACATCTCATTCCCCAGTCCCTGACACCCTCCTTTCTACTTCACTCTCTATGAATTTAATTCCTCTAAGTACTTCATGAGTGGGATCACAGTGGCCAATCTTTCGTGGCTGGCTCATTTCACTTAATATAACGTCTTGAAGGTTCATTCATGTTGCCACATGTACCGGAATTTCATTCCTTTTATTTATTTATTTTCATTCCATTTAAAAGCTAGGTAATATTCCATTGTGTATGTGTATACCACATTTAAAAAAAAAAATCCTCACATCTATTGAAGGATCCTTGGATTGCTTTCAAATTTTGGCTACTGTGAATAATGTCTTAAGTATACAAGTGTACAAGTGTCAGTCCCTCTATGACTAGATCCAGAAGTGAAATTGATGGATGATATGGCAACTCTGTGTTTTCCTTTCTCCACATCCCCACTCACACTGGGTTTCTGCCTTCTCTTTTAATTTTCTTTTTTTTTTTTTTTTTTTTAATTTTTTTTTTATCCGGTCATGGGGCCTGAACTCTGGGCCTGGGCGCTGTCCCTCAGCTCTTCAGCTCAAGGCTAGCGCTCTACCACTTGAGCCACAGCACCACTTCCGGCTTTTTTCTTTTTGCTTATGTGGTGCTGAGGAATCGAACCCAGGGCCTCAGGCATGCAAGGCAAGCGCTCTACCACTGAGCCACCTTCCCAGCCCTCTTTTAATTTTCGTGTTAACCATTCTAATGGTGGTGAAACATCTCACTGCAGTGGTGATTTAAATGCACTTCCCTGGAGGCAGTTGACATTGAGCATCTTGTCATTTGCTGATTGGCCATTACTTATATGTCCTTTAGGAGGAGAAAAAAAAAAAAACCTTCAGTTTTGGAGCACCTTTTTGTCTAAATATCTATTCAAGTTATTTGCTAATTGTTAAATGAGGCTAGTATTTATTGGTGAGTTGTAAGACTTCTAACTGAAATTTACAAATATTTCTCCTCATTGTATAGGTTATTGTTTCACTCTGCTAATGGTGTCTTTTTGTTGTCATTGGTGGTGGTGATGGTGGTAGTGGTGGTCATAGGGCTTGAACTCAGAGCCTGGACACTATTCCTGACCTCTTTTGCTCAAAGCTAGTGCTCTACTACTTTGAGCCACAGCACCATTGCCTATTCTGTTGGTTGATTGGAGATAAGAGTATCATGGACTTTCTTGCTCAAGCTGGCTTTGAACTGTGAACCTCAGATCTTAGCCTACTGGGTAGCTAGGATTACAGGTGTGAGCTACCAGTGCCCAGCTAATGGAGTCCTTTGATGTCCTTTTATTGCGTGCGTGTGTGTGTGTGTGTGTGTGTGTGTGTGTGTGTGTGTGTGTGTGTGTGTGTGTGTGTGTGTGTGTGTACATGCCAAATTGAAGTTGGGTCCCTACCTTACACTATTTAAAAAATTAACTCACCAGGGGCTGGTGGCTCACACCTGTAATCCTAACTACTCAGGAAGGTAAGATCTGAGGATCGCAGTTCAAAGCCAGCCTGGCCAGGAAAGTCTGTAAGACTCTTATCTCCAATAAACCACCAGAAAACCGGAAGTAGCTCTGTGGCTCAAGTGGTAGAGTGCTAGCTTTGAGCTGAAGAGCTGAGGGACAGTGCCCAGGCCCAGAGTTCAAGACCCAAAACCAAAACAAAAAACAAACAAACAAACAAACAAAAACAGAAAAAAATCTTAGAAAACATGGGAGAAAAGCTTCACAAAATTGCATTTGACAATTTCTTGGTTATGACATGAAAATATAAGCAAAAAAGGAAAAAAATAGGTAAGTTGGACTTATCAAAGAAAAAGCTTTTACTTGGGCACTGTGGCTCATGTCTGTAACCCTCCCTACCCAAGAGATTGAGAACTGAGGATTGTAGTTTGAAGTCAACTTGGGTAGAAAAGTCCATGAGATGCTTATCTCCAATTAACCACCAAAAAACTGAAAATGAAGCTGCGTCTCAAGCCTTGAAAGAAAACGTGAAAAAGCTAAGGGACAGCACCTAGGACTGGCATAAAAAATAAAAAAAAAAAAACCTTTTGATGCTAAATGATTTGATCAAGAATCAAGACTTGTTATAATATTGCATTAATGAGAAAAATTAAATTAATTCATTATTTTCTTCTATATGGTCTGGCATGTCAATGATTGTATCATTTGCACAAAATCTTAGCAATTAGACCTGCAGAGAAAGGGGCTGACTGAGAATGCAGGGTGTGTACAAGGCTGATTAAAGCAGGTAGAGCCTGAAGAAGTCTTTTCAGGCTTTCAGATGCGATCTCACATGTCCACCCCTCTCACCCTGCCCCTACCTCTCTCTAGGTACACAGCCCCAGGACTGTCTCCAGTCACAACTGCATAGGTATAACTGCATAGGTAGTCATTTTCTGTTCTAAGATTTGCTCTTTGCCAGAGCACACTAACACCAGTCCTGTTGCTGAGAGCAGGATTTCAAGCTGGAACCAATACCTCTGGAAACAGGGCAGGGAATCACAGGGATGTAGAGACTAAATTATTAGATTTTTCCATTCTACTGAGCTAACGACTAGTGTGTGGTTATTAAGCAGCCAGTGCCAGAATACTGTTGACATATAGCAGATTCTCTACAGTCATTGGATAACATGATAGTTGCCAGACTATGGTAGGCAGAGAGCATAACTGTAACTAACAGGAGTGTGAGAGCTAATGAGAAAGACAGATTTATGTCCCAGTAGCACTTGATATAAAACAGTCTGAGAAGATCTGGACTATACTAATATGCTATGCAAGTGTAAAGAAAGCAGGGATGGTGACTGTCTTTTTTATCATCATCATTATCATCATCAACATTTTTTTTTTTGGTCGTGGGTCTTGAACTCTGGACCTGGGCACTGTCCCTAGCTCTTCAGCTCAAGGTGCGCGCTCTACTACTTGAGCCACAGCGCCACTCCAGTTTTCTGGTGGTTAATTGGAGATAAGAGTCTCACGAACTTTCCTGTCTGGGCTGGCTTTGAACCATGATCCTCAGATCTCAGCCTCCTGAGTAGCTAGGATTACAGGCGTGAGCCCCCGGCGCCCATCTCATCCTCACATACCTATTAATCACACATACCTATGGAGGACAGGGTGGTGGCTGAATGTGTGTACACAATACATACAAGGTAGTTGGCAGTTCCATTGCTTCAAGCATTTTCTTAAAATTTTTTATTAAACCAGGCTCAGTGGGAAATGCTTATAGTCCCAACTAATCAGGAAGCTGAAAAAAATCACTTGAGACTAGTTATTCAAAGCTAGCCTGGGAGACTGGCTGTCTCATAAATAATTTTTATAGAATAAAGACAGAATACTGAAAGCTGCAAAAGAAAATAAACATAATTTACAATGGCACAGCCATTAGAATAACAGCAAATATGTCAATACAAACACTGAATGTTGGGAGGGTATAGAGGGCATAAAATTCAAGCCCTGAGGGCTGGGAATGTGGCTTAGTGATAGAGTGCTTGCTTTGCATGCATGAAGCCCTGGGTTCAATTCCTCAGCATCACAATAACAGAAAAAGCTGGAAGTGGCACTGTGGCTCAAGTGGCAGAACACTAGCCTTGAACAAAAAGAATCTCAGTGACAGTGGCCAGGCCCTGAGTTCAAGCCCCAGGACTGGCAAAAATAAAAAATAAGCCCTGAAAGAACAGTTGCCAACCTAGTCTAGTGAACCTATTTTTTATAATTGAGGGAAAAATGAAAACCATCCATGATAAACAAAAGCGAAAGGAACTTAAAATACTAAACGAGCCTGTAAAAAATACTTAAAGGAATCTTATGCACAGAAGAAAACCCCAAACAGGAAAATACAAAAAAATAAATAAATAAACCTACCAGATAAGTAGAGTCCCAAGGCTGAAATAAGAAAAAAAACAACAAAGTATCAAAGGAAATATGATATACCTTTTGATATTAACATTAAAACTTTAATAGTCTTAATAGTCTGAACTTATCAATCAAAGGACATAGAACGGTAGCCTAGATGTAAAAGCAAGACCCAGTTGGATGCTGGTGGCTCATGTCTATAATCCTAGCTACTCAGGAGGATGAGATCTGAGGATCATGATTTGAAGCTAGCTGGGCAGGAAAGTTTGTGCGACACATCTCCAATTACCTACCAAAAAGCTGAAAGAAGAGCTGTGGTTCAAGTGATCAAATGCTAGCCTTGAACAAAAAAAGCTTAGAGACAGTCCCCAGGCCCTGAGTTCAAGCCCCAGGACTAGCACACCCACACACAAAAATAGTTGACTACCCCCTTCCCCAATAACATCTATCTATGACTTCTGAGCTCAGTGGTAAGGGTGCGTTCCTAGCATGTGGAAGTCTCTGAATGCAATCCCTAGCTCTGAAAACAAAGAAGCAAGCAAACAAACCAAAAGCCATGTGATTAGCAACCCAAACATAACCTGTTTCTCTTTCTGTGTTCTCCCCACCCCTACTGATCAACAGCTTCATTAAGGTTCTACACATACTTGCAATGTATCTCAAATTTGTTCACTTTTATCTTCCTTTTACCCATCCATCTCCCCCTTCTCCTACTAAGTAGTCCCTTAATTAGATTCAGGTTCTGTTTATTTCTACATATAATTATATATGTTACATCCCTAGCTCTTGGGTTTCTGAGTCTGGGTTTTGCTATGTAGCTCAGGACTGGCCTTGAACCCTCACTTTCTTACCTCTGCATCTTGGGTGCTGCAATTACAGGTATGTGCCCCATTGCTGTCAGGACAGATGGGATCAAATGGGGATATTATCATGGATTATCTGGATGGGCCCAATGCAGTCACAAGCTTTTTTTTTTTTTTTTAAATCAGTTCTGGGGCTTGAACTCAGGGCATAGGCACTGTCCCTCAGCTTCTTTTGCTCAAGGCTAACACTACCACTTGAGCCACTTCCAGCTTTTTCTCTTTATGTGGTACTGAGGAATCCAACCTAGGGCTTCATGAGTGCTAGACAAGCACTCTACCACTAAACCACATTCCCAGCCCAGTAGGAGAATGAAGGGTCAGAGACAGACTAATAAACAATAAACAGAAGTTTGTTTATTGACCACCTAGTGCAAGTATAGAGAATATACTTTATATAGCTCAGCTCATTGAATCCTTCCACTGAGGACTCCATCTCCAATTAACCAGAAAAAAAGATAGGCTTGTAGGCACAACTCGGTGATAAAGCAACAGCCATGAGCAGGTGTTTGAGTCCAGATGCCCATACACACAAAAAAATTGGAGAATGGATTCTGAGATTATATCCAATCAGATAAAGAATACCATGATTGATTAGTGATGCCTGCCATGGACAAAGGGGCAAAGCCAGAGATATCAATACAAGTATCACATGTTCGCTATTCTGTGCTTAAGCAATCATCCTGAGAGTTTCTGTATCATTTAAGTATTAACTCAGTCCACCTTTTAAGATTTTAATGAGGCTAAAAGGTCTTTGTATAATACAAATTCCTACTCAAGTGTATGATGTTATTATACATTTATTCCCTCACAAAGTCATGCATGGCAGAACTGACTTTGCCAGAAAGTTCCCAGAAAACTCTGCTAGCTGAAATGCAATGCAATCAAGCCAAATAGTTTCAAAATGCCAGGCTCCCTGTGTGTCTGTCCCGTTATCTGTATTAAAAGCACAGTGTAGAGGCTGATTTACATACCAGCTTTCCCTTTGCAGGACAGACATTTTGGGAGGGACTAAAACATGATTTCCTCAGGCTGGACCTGGTAATGGGTTTTCTTCTGAGCTCTGTCTCAACATAGGGTCTGGTATTCATCATTTCTCCTTCCCCTTCCAACTGAAAATCTGCAGGGACTCCTCCCCAGCTTTGCTCTGTGGATTCCAGGTTTATGTATATTAGCCGAGGCATCTGGTTTTGGGTGCCTTCTGGCACCTTCTGGGCATCTCTGGATTACTGATGAGGATTGTGCTAACCAGTGTGAGAGGCTTGGAGGTTCAGCAGTTGTGCTGTTTCCTGACTGTTGTCCCCAACAGAGGGAAGAGGACAGAGCCTGGCAACCATACCTCTACTTCCGAAATCAGCCGGGGATCCAGGCACAACGGCAGATCCAGCCTGGGTATTCAGCCAAGAGATACCTGCGAGGGCTCTTGCGGACATGGACTCCCAACACCCTCTACAGGCTCCAATATGCAGGTCAGTGGGGAAGGGGAAGGGGTGAAGCCCAGCATCTCTCATTCTGCTAGAAATATCAAATCCAGTTTTGTATTAAAGCCAAGTCCCCTAGCTTGGTAGCTCCAGGCCTCCACCACACCCTGCCTTACCCTCTCTCCTCCACATTTACAGAAGGAAGGGCAGCCAGAAGTCTTAACCTTTACTTAAACCCCTCACACTCAGAATCTCCACACCACATCAAGCCAGAACTTCTACCCAATCTTCCCCATTCATAGGATTCAGAGTGTACCAACTCAGAAAAAAGGAGAGAGAGAGAGAGAGAGAGAGAGAGAGAGAGAGAGAGAGAGAGAGAGAGAGAGAGAGAGAGAGAGAGAGAGAGAGAGAGAGAGAGAGAGGGAGAGAGAGAGAGAGAGAGAGTTCCAAAGAAGCAAAATAGTTGTCCAAAGACTTTTAGCAAAAAGCAGAGCTGGGACCAGAAATGAGATCTTCCCTAATAACATAGCTCTCATTCTTCCCAACACTGAGTAGTAGCTCTCTGTCTCAGGTGATCTCAGATCCTCCAGGAAATGCAAATGTGAAGACTCTAGCACAAAATGCAAATGTGTAGCTCTCCCACAAAATCCCCTTAGGTGTGAAGTACATTCTTCTGTAGATGGGAAAACCCCAATTCACTCTACAAAGACTTTGAAAACAGGAAACAGGGATTTGAACTACCAGATTTAGCATATATGCACACATCTCTATGCACGTAAAACTTGCAATATTTAGCACAACTATATCTCCTTTTAAAAGTATTCATTGTTTATCTGAAATGTAAATGTACTGGGCATGCTTAATGGGGATGAGCGGTGATGGCCAGCTGGGCTAGTACCCACGTTGATGTTTGCCATTTCCTTAGCACCAACTAACAGGGAAGACCAAAGGAATATTGGCTTTGTTTTTTTACTTTATATGTTTACCCTGGGAAAGGAGAGATAACGTCTCTCTCCCCTTCAATAACTTGAAGCAAAATGAGAGGTATGGGCTTGTCTGGCAATTCATTTTACAATTTTACAATTCCATTTTACAATTCCATAACAATTCCATGAGGGCAGACAGTTGCGTTTATTTTATACTTGTGAGAAAAGTGCCTCTTAACCAGAAATGTGTTTATCTGGATAGGGCCTAGGAGATACAGACCACTGCCCTATAACCGGGGCCCAACATCTTCAAGGTTAGCGATCCCTCTACACAACAATACCAACAACAAAAGGTCCCGGCCCCTCCCTGGGAACCATGTGGCTAAATATGTGATCTAAACAAAGAACACTGAGATTCATGAGCCCCTTGCCATAGCCCTCCTTGAAGGGAGTGTCTCAAACTGGAAGAACTTTGGTGACATTGGTGGGAAGGCACTCTAGCCCTATGTCCCTACCTCTCTCTCCTCTCACATCTCATGATTCTAGTATGTTCTCTGCCCCTTTATTTTCCAAGTCATGATACACTCTCTCAGCACTTCAAGTCCATGCCTTCTACAAGGACTTTTTTTTTGACAACTTCAGACAATATTGAAGCTCTCAATTTCTCATTTTCTGACCTTACATCTTACCAATACACAGCTAAGCCAGGAGAGCTCTGGCTCTACAACAGATGATGTTTGCCTGTAAAGGGGCCATATGTGCTTCCTCTGTCTCTGCCCTACTGCCTAGCAGGGGGCAGGACCATTGCTAAGCTTTCCACAAATACTTGAAGAAATGACCATTGAGAATACTGTTGATCATGGGGCCTAAAGAAGCCAGCAGGAGCCAGGTGCTGGTGGCTCACACCTGTAATCCTAGCTACTCAAGAGGCTGAGATCTGAGGATCTCGGTTCAAAGCCAGCCCAAGCAGGAAAGACTATGAGACTCTTATCTTCAATAAACCACCAGAAAACTGGAAGTGGTGCTGTGGCTCAAGTGGTAGAGTGCTAGCCTTGAGCTGAAGAGCTGAGGGACAGTGCCCAGGTCAAGAGTTCAAACCCCACGACTGACCAAAAAAAGCCAGCAGGACACAACCACTGCTGTTGAATCTCTCCTCTTGAAACAATACAAGCAACTACATAATTCCAAGGAAGCAGCCATGGTTTTTTTTCCACTAAGGTCCCTGTTGGGGGGTGGATAAAGAAGTAGTAGAAACACACACAGGACACAGGACCAGAAGCACTCAAGCAAGACCTTGGATAGAGAAACCTCCATGGTCTCTATCTGACTTTTTTTCCTTTTAAATCCTTCTCATCTTCTTTAATGTCTGTCCAAGCCAAAATTAGTGAGGGAACTTGTAGTCATCTCCAGAAAGCTACCAATAACTCATTTCTACCAATAACTCCCGACCTACCCTTCAGGATACATTAAGGATTCTGTGCTGCTCCAGGACAGTCAATTTACTGTGCCAAAGAATCGCAGGCCACAACAGGATCTTTCAAGTATACCCCCAAAATACCATCTCCTGCCTGTCTTCCCTTCATTTTGGATTCAACAAGGAAAATCTTTGGAACAAGGTACATGTTGATTTGATGACTAGTGTCTCAGGTATTTGGTTTTCTGAGCACCTTAAAATGGAGTTCTCAAAATAAGTCCTACAGATGCTAGATTTTGTTGTCCTCATCTGCAAAATAAAGGGTTGACTAGTCTAGTACTGTCCATAGCACTGTTGGAAGTAATGGAATATTCTTTATGTACTATTCAATATAATAGTCACTTGAGTGTAGAAAGCACTTGAAATGTAGCTACCATGGGCTGGGAAGGTGGCTCAGTGGTAGAGTGCTTGCTTTGCATGCATGAGGCCCTGGGTTCGATTCCTTAGCACCACATAAGCAAAAAGAAAAAAAGCCGGAAGTGGTGCTGTGTCTCAAGTGGTAGAACCCTGAGCTTCATGCATGCTAGGCAAGCGCTCTACCACTAAGCCACATTCCCAGCCTCTAGATGTCAGATTTTGAGCAGGTCACTTTTGAGCTTCTGTTTGCTCATCTTTGTAATGAGCATACTAGCCTTGAGCTGAAGAGCTGAGGGACAGCCCCCCGGCCCAGAGTTCAGGCCCCATGACTGGACCTATGACATCACTGCACAGAAAATGGTTGTGATCTGTCTGTGAGCTGTTCTGGACTGTAGGGATTTTACCTGTCTATAGTGTTTGGAGGAAGTTGAATTATTAAAAGAACCAACAGTTGCCTTTGATAAAGGAGATGCAGGGAAGGTACCTAACCAGTAATAATGGACAAAGACCAGGATCTTGGCTAGTAGCAGAGCTCTTGAGAAAAGGAAAGAACAACAGTTGCATATAATATAATTTCTCTAAGATCAAAAAGGAATTTTTCTGGGGCTGGGAAGGTGCCTTAGTGGTAGAGTGATTGCCTAGCATGCATGAAGCCCTGAGTCCGATTCTTCAGTACCACATAAACAGAAAAAGGCTGGAAGTGGCACTGTGGATCAAGTGGTAGACTGCTAGCCTTGAACAAAAGAAACTTGGGGACTGTACCCAGGCCCTGAGTTTAAGTCCCAGGACTGGTAGGAAAAAAAAAGGGGGGGTGGGCTGGGAAGGTGGCTCAGTGATAGAGTGCTTGCCTCGCATGCATGAGGCCCTGGGTTCAATTCCTCAGCACCACATAAGCAGAAAATAAATAAATAAACAAATTAGGTTCACAAATTGTCTGAACTCTTTAAAAAAAAAAAAAAAAGGAAGTTTTGCAGAAACAATGGCAAAGACAGATCAAGCCATGCCCTGAAAAAAAAGACAGTTTTTCAGAGCTAGCGCCATCAAATATCCCAACTATTCACCTCACTTGGGTCTCAACACAGGTGCCTGGAAATTCTGGTCATAACCAGAGCTAAAGGATACCTGGCTAAAGCCAGGCACTGGTGGCTCACACCTGTAATCTTAGCTACTCAAGAGGCTGAGATCTGAGGATTGTGGTTCTAAGCCAGCCAAGCCATGAAAGTCTATGAAATTCTTATCTCCAATTAACCACCAGAAAACCAGAAGTGGTGTTTTGGCTTATGTGACAGAGTCCTAATCTTGAGCAAAAGAAGCTCAGGGACAGCTCCCAGACCCAGAGATCACACCTCAGGACTGGCAAAAAAAAAAAAAAAAAGATACCTGTCTACATGAAAGGGGCTGGTTAGGCAATTGTAAATGACTCCTCTGGTCTATCACATAGAGGTCTTATGTATTTTGCTGCTGTGGGTCAAAACTGAGACCCCTTGATTTTAGGGCAATGATGAACTCAAGCTTCTGGGCCACCCTCCCATGTCACAGGGATGTGAGCCCACTGCCTCCCAGGTGACATGCTAGCTCACTATTGCTTTATGCTGTCTCTCTTCAAAACTCATACTGGTACTGTCTTCAGCTAAGGTCCTTAGACTGTGATGCCCTAGAGCCCCAAATGCTGGACAGTCATTGAGGTGCTTCCGTTTAGGGGTGTCAACTGCACTGCAAGGGCTCAGTGACTTCTCTAGTGATGTCATCTACCAAGGAGCTGATACAATCAAGCAGAAAACAGTGACACGGTACCAAATAGGGATTAAACACGTGACCATTATAGCACCAGATCCCAAACCATGTGATCTTTCTGGGCCTCAGTTTCCTCATTCATAAAATGGGGTGAGCATACCACTTTTACTTCACAGAGATGTATGTGGGAGTTCAATAAGCTAATGATGTACCTGGCATATAGTATATGTTCAATAAATGTTAATTACAGACCTCCCTAGCTTTTTGTTTTTTTAACATAATTACTAATTACAATGCCCAATTGCCCATGATCATAGGGACCAGAAAAATCTACTTTCAAAGAAGGTCAAGGAGCTCAGAGACTCTAACTTGAGCTCTGTTGCATAGGATTTTTTTGCAGGGGGAGGGGTCTGGTCATGGGGCCTGAACTCTGGGCCTGCGTGCTGTCCCTCAGCTCTTCAGTTCAAGGCTAGCACCACTTGAGCCATAGCGCCACTTCTGGCTTTTTTTCTTTTTGCTTATATGGTGCTGAGGAATCGAACCCAGGGCCTCATGCATGCAAGGCAAGCACTCTACCACTGAACCATCTTCCCAGCCCCTGTTGCATAGGATTTTTGCTTGTTTTGCTTGAACTTGAGGCCTGGGTATTGTCCCAGAGCTTTAGTTCTCAAGGCTAATGCTCTACCGCTTGAGCGACAGCTACACTTTCAGCTTTTTGCTGGTTAATTGGAGATAAGAGGTCACACACTTTCCTGCCAGTGCTGGCTTTGAATCCCAATCCTCAGATTTCAGCCTCCTGAGTAGCTAGGACTACAGGCATGAGCCACTGGCACCCGGCTGTGATGGAGTTTTAACTTAATCTTCCCATAGCCTCCTTGTCTTTACCAAACACTTTATCTGAAGAAACAAACATCTTGTTGACCAGCCCAGCTCCCCCAACAATGAAATGCTGGCCACATCACTATGTGCCTTGACTCCTCTGTTCAGTCATCTGTAAAATGTGAGCAGTGTTATCTTTATTTCTTACTCTGGGTTGGAAGAAATTACATGTGAGAACAGAGGTGAAAAAGTTCTAGATTGTTACCTCCAGTCCATATATTTGAATGATCTGAACCCATATTTTGAGGGACAAACAGGCTAAGTCTTGTTCTCCTTTCAACAACTGAAGCTTGCAGTATTTTTCTTGCAAACCTGTTTCTATGAAGCTTAAATAATGAGCCAAGAGCCAGGTGCTGGTGGCTCATGACTATAATCCTAGCTACTGAGGAGGCTGAGATCTGAGCATCATGGTTCAAAGCCAGCCCTGGTAAGAAAGTCCATGAGACTCTTATCTCCAATTAACCAGAGAAAACTGGAAGTGGTGCTGTGATTCAAGGTGGTAGAGCAGAAGCCTTGAGCAAAAGAAACTCAGGGACAGTGTCCAGTCCCTGAGTTTAAGCCTCATGACTAACAATGAGGAGAGAGAAAGGGAGGGGGGAGCCAAATGATGACATTTACAGAGAAAAAGATTCTTGATAACTCTCACATAGATTGAGCCACATATTCACCCTCATCTGGGATATCACCAAAAGGCAATGACCTCCCTTAAGCCTCCTACCCACAATGCCCATGCCCAACTTAGAGACTCTGAGGTATAAGCCAGTTAGGGAAGTGGCCATTTGGCTGGAGTTTCACTTCTTCCAACCCTGGAAGTATATCTGGTTCCAGGTGAACATGACCAAGAAAGTTGGACCAACAATCTAGCTTAACACCTACGAATCATTCTAGAAAAGCACAAAAGGTCCTTGGTGCAACACTCTGTACAGGGGTGCGTCTGCTTGGGGACAAGCAAATGAGACTAATGAAGAATGAATCCCTAAGGCCCATGAGGCTTCCTGGACTATTAAAACCTAGGCAGACTTCTGAACCTAAGCCTCAGCCTGCCTCTCATTCACCAACACTCCTGGCACAACTTCAAACCACAGCCACCTTCAGGAGCCAATGAGCAAAAGAGAGCTGGCTGGAGGGAAAATCCCAAACAATGGACATTTGACTCTTAGCCCACTGACACCAAGGATGGGAAGGGTGAAGGCAGGCAAGGACTAGGGGACCTAGATGGAAGGTGGATTAGGGAACTGAGACAGGGGGCGGGGGGAAGGAGCTGGTTGGAGAATGAACTCCACAAGTCCAGTGGTCCTATCACATAGAACCTCTGAAAGCATCCAGGGCCCCTGGTTGAAAGACAATTCTACTTTGTTTCACCAAGTTGCATGCTGGGAGTAGAGGTATGACTGGAGCTTGGCTCCAAACAAGGAAGTTTTGCCAGACTGTTTCAGCAATAAATCTACCTTGAGTAAGTGATGAAAATTGCTGCAGGACCCTTTAAACCATCGATGAAAGATTTGTTAACTATGCTGGAGTCGTGTTGACTCAGATCCTTCCTGAGGGCTGCATGTAGGGTAAATCCAGAGAACTAAGAAGCAGATAGCCTCCACTGGTTTTGGTAGAGGCCAAGAACTCCAAAAGCGTGCTTCAGACTGAATACCTCACTGACAACAGAGCAGGATGACTGTGGGGCACACACCACTGTCCACCATCCTCACAGTGCATGCAGGCTTGTCGTCATCAGAAACAAGAGCAAGAATTCAATCTCTCCATTTTACAGGTGAGGAAACAGTGCCCATTCAGCAAAGCTTCTACCTTGAGTCTCCTGACTCCTTGAGCAGCTCTGTGCCCAACTAGCTAGGGCCTGCCATTTCCATAGAGTCATTATCAGAAATATAGAAATAAAGGGGGGCAGGCAAGAGAAACAAAGGCTGGGACCATTTTTTCTTATTGTTGCTGTTCAGAGAAGCAATAAGGGTGGCAATAAGGGTGGAGAGAGTAACGGTAACACAATGCCCATTTCCCAGCCACCTCGTCCAACTGATCTCCTGTTCACCTTTGCAGGTCAACAGAGCCTGGATGAAGAAGCCATTGGGGCTGATCAGTACATGGATCACAGCTCTATAGCCCAGAACCATGGCGGTCAGGAGACTCACTTGCTACCACTCAGGAAGCAACGCTGGCAAGAAGATGAAGCCAAGGCTGAGGTACCATTTCTGTTGGTACTACCAGCTTGATTCTTTTTAACTCCAGGTTTTTGCAAATTACAAAATGACAGACCCTATCCTGATTCCTTACCCCCACGTAGGCAGTGGTAGCTTGTCCAGAAAAAGAAAAAAAAAGATCTCTTGCCCTTAGACTTAGAGTCCACTGCTTACTAGTTCTAATAATCCTGTCTGAGAAACTTTCCAACTTTGAGCCCTTCTACCAAATGAAACTGTAATCATATCTCACAAGGCTACTACAGGATTAAATGAGTTACAATGTAAAAAGGGTAAACTCTAAGGAGTATGTGTTTTGTGTGTTGTATGTGTGTTGTGTGTGTATGTGTGTGTGTTATGTGTGTTGTATGTGTGTTGTGTGCGTTGTGTATGTGTGTGGTGTGTGTGTGTTGTGTGTGTTGCAAAAGTGTTTAGAGCAACACAGACAATACCTGCTTCTGTCTTGAACAAACTCACTTGCTAAACAGGCCACATGCCAAGGAAAATAGGAAAAGGAAAAGGAAGAGGAGAGATATTTTATGATAATGCAACCACTATCTTTGGATTTTTCAATTTTATTGGTAAGAAAACACTCAGACATAGTTATATGTCTATCACTAATAATAAAGTGTTTCAGAGTAGTAAACAGTATTAGAGCTCTTACTATTATAACCTTATTTGTCTTCCCAGCTTGCAAAAGAAATTTCATCCTTGGGTCCACAAGTCTAGCCACAAGGGCTGACTATTACAGGAAGTTGTTCTGTTCCTTTGTGATGGCCTATTTACAGGACTGTGCATCTGTTGTTCCCTAGGATACATCAACAGGGAATCACCTTTGTATTCACGCTTCAGAGGAAAGCCACAATGCAAGCGCACAGCAAAGCTCCAGGAAGGCTCTTGGGCATGCCCGCATCGGTCATTCTCGGTTCCTGAGTGACAAATCCCACATCACATTTTATGGAGGTGCCTTCCCCAATAGAAAGGCAGAGTTCAGGGGTAAGAAGTCAAATGTCTCCCTTACTGGGCTGGGCAAATCTAATCCCTCTGAGTTACTTGAGAACACAAGCATGCCGAATGTCACTTAGAAAATAACTCACCTTAGAAACAGAGTCCAGCTGGAGGGGAGACTGAGATTTTGGCTCCCTGATCCTGCCTTGGCTAAGCTATGACCATCTTTGTGCCCAGCACTCTCCCTCACTACTTTCATCAGCCAAAAAAATGATAAAAGTTGAAAATCCACTCTTCTCCCCGATAGCTGCTGCTAACAAGCTCTCATTTCTACAGACAAACAAAGGAACATGAAACCCAGCCAGGCCAGAGGAGGCCACTTGTCACAGGAGCCTCCTGCTGAAAGATGTCTTTTCCCTCCTATACCATCTGCCACTGGCTTAGAACAAAACACACCTGCTGACGCAAAGAAAAACAAGGTGTGTGTGTGTGTGTGTCTGTATGTGTCTCTGTGTGTCTGTGTCAGTGTGTATGTCTGTGTCTGTATGTGTGTACATGCATGTCTGTGTGTCATTAATCCCAATCTCAAGACTCAAAGGGATAGCAGCCCAACAGAAGATTTAGCCCCTCTAACATCTGAGCTCACCAGGTGGAATTGGAATGGAGCTGTAGTCATTTAATGGTGGAAATCATAAAATGCTAGGAATTTCATCTGTTCTCAGTTATATCTTAAAGCATATGCTATTATGACACTCTCTCTGGGTTCAACAGAATCCTTTGTTCTGTTAAGGGACTGGGTTGGTTTAAAATAGTCACAAACACACACACACACACACAAACACACACACACACACCATGCATGCACACACGTACACACACACACACAAGTAAGGATAGAATTTGAACTTGAAAGCCATCGATCTACTTCAAATTCAAAATGCTGGTGAGGAATCCAGTTCAATAGAAGCTCTGTCTCTCACCTTGGCAAAATGCAGGGCAAAGTTGCAAATTTATCAACTCCCCCTCAGAAATTAAGAACACCTTTTTCCTTAAAGATATCCTTGGCAGTCTCTAATCCGGTCCTGCCTTGCATTGGATAAGTCTTTGTGGTTTGGAGGCACCGATCAATAATGAATGAGAATACACAAGGGCTCCAGAATGTTCTGCCCTGAAGCAGCGTAGTGAATATCAACAGGTCACTCATGCACTAAGCCACAGTGACCTTATCCGTGTGCCAGATGATGATGCCAACCTCTGAGGGCTGGAGAAAGGATGAGAAGAGATGATGTACTTTTAGGAGCATATCTTGGCTCCAATTGGGAACTAGTGGAATGTTAACTAATTGTGAAGATCCATGCCATTTGGAGTGGGTCATGGGCACCTACAGTGGTCTTGGTGCTAAGGAAGGATGTTGTTTTCAGTCTGTTCAGGATTTTCTCAGATTTCCTGTGGCTGAACTTATCTAAACTTTTTCATCCACCCCAGAGGGTCTTTGTCTTCCCGGCTTCCTTTGGACTAAGAGTTAATGGCAGACCTGGCCTACCATTGTCCCTGCAGGTCTAAGAAAGCCTTGATCTCACACTGGGTCAACCCAGCACTGAGCCAGGCTCAGAGGAAAGGAGTCCTTTCCCTCAACCTATGTATTCACTCAACAAAGGAAAGCAATATTTTCCACTACATTAAAACTCTGTGTAAATTTCTAATTGGAATAAAGAAATTAAGTTTTGACTTGTCAGCCCTACCTCACACAAATAATTTGAATTTCCATACAGATTTCTCAATGCAATCCTTGTCTAACAAAATGCACAAGGTCAGTATTCAAGAAAGGGCAGTTGGTGGGCAGCCGGCACCTGGACAGGGAAGGTCTCCAGGAACATAAAGATCCTATGTGCCTATGTTTGGTTAATCATTTTCTTAATGTCTCAAAATTATAAATATGACCCTGCATAAATTGAGTAGAATTTCCTTCCTTAATCAACTAAGTATGTAGGATGCCTGTGTGTTTCTGATCACTTTTCTTCTTTGGAGCACTGAAAAAAATGAGAATGTTTTCATTTTTCCTCCTGTGAAATAGAACTCTCTGAAATCCAGCACCTAATATATTTCATAGAGCCAAGATCATATGCTAAAAGTTACAAACTAAAAGTGAAATTTTCAGCAGCTTCTGAATAATTGGAAACAGGAACCTCTGCTACCCATATTGCATATCTCTCTCTCCCTCCCTTCTTTCTCTCTCTCTCTCTGTGTCTCTCTCTGACTCTGTCTCTCTCTGACTCTGTCTCTCTCTCTGACTCTTTTTCAGTTATGTTCATATTACACAAGTGTGGGGAAGCTTAGACTTTCTGCTAAGAACCACACTGGGTATTAAACTGTAATGAGAGGAGAGTCTACTCTATGCATAAATAAATAAAGCATATATACATATAAACACACACATACGTACAAACACACATATATATCAAGATTCCAGCTGTGGTGGCATATGCCTGTAATCCCTCCACTTGGGAGGGCAAGGCCATCATGGGTTCAAGGCCATCCTGAGCTTCTTAGCAAGTCCAAGGCCAGCTGGAACTACAAAGTGAGACCCCATCTCAGAAACCCAAGGCTAAGGATGCAGTTCAAGTGCTTTCCTAGCATGTTCAAAGTCCTAAGTTTCATTTAGAGTACCACAAAGAAAGGAAGAAAGGAAAGAAAGAAGGAAGGAAGGAAGGAACAAACAAACGAATGAAGGAGCATAGAAAGGAAGAAAGGAAATAAAGAGAAAGGAAAAAAGAAAGAGAAAGGAAGAAAGAAAGGAAGGAAGAAAGAAAGAAAGAAAGAAGGAAGGAAAGAGTCCTTTTTCCAAACACTAGTGTGACTGCACATTTAATTACAACTTTACAAGGTAGTTAGTATGATTGCTCTATTTTACAGAGGAAGAAATTGAGGCCTAAACAGGATATATGAGGTAAGCAGACAGAAATGCATCTTCCTGTTTTCTGTGACTTCTTACCTGAAAAGTAAGGTTTGCGCCTTGCTTGTTCCTTTAACACTATGGAAGAGATTTCTCCTTTTCAGTACATAGAAATCTCAGCTATATTAGTTCAGCCCATATCTGTTTCCTCAGTCACAGTGGAGAGATTGTCCTCTCAAAGGCCTTTAAACTTGCATTGCTGATAACCCTCAGAGGACTCAGAGGCAGAAGTAACAGGGCATGCATCAGCTCCAAGGAGACAATAGAAGCAGCCTCTCTGAAGTCAGGTACCCAGCATCCAATTGGCTAGATTCACTTTTCCCAGCAGGTCCTAAGCAAGAAACACAATACGATACAATATTGTTGTCCCTGCAGGCAGCAAGGTTTGGATACCTGCCATGTTATTTTTGTTTAAATTTTCTCCAGGCACCAAAGACTTTGAAATTACCTCCTGTCTCAAAAGAACTATCCAGAGTTCTTGACCCCCTGAGATGCCAATTTAAAGCCAATGAACCCCCAACAGAGCTATTCATCTTCCCAATGGAGCTTCATTTCCACACTCAACACCCCCCAAAAGAAAAAGCCTGCAGAAGAGGTAGGTCCCCTGTGGATGGATACTCTGGGGAGAACTCAGGCTCACCAAAAAGGACTGAGATTTGGGGCCTTGCCATCCCAACACTCTGCCAAATCAAGGCCAAGTTTCCAGCATTATCTTCATCAGAGTCTTTTTTAAGAGAAGGATCATGGGTAAAATCTAGAAGTACATATTTTCTACCATATTCAATTCCATTTTAAAAATATCTATTGAGTCCTCCATTGAGCAATGCATCTTATTAAACTGTGAAAGGATAGTAAGAGAGACATATCTATAAATAAGTAAATAAATAATGCATTATAGATGTTATAAAGATGCAAGCATTGGGGATAGGTAGCTCAAGCCTGTAACCTAGCTACTTGGAAGGTGGAAATGGAGAGCTGTGATTCAAGGCCAGCCTCGGAACAAAAGTTTGAAAGGTTCCATCTCAACCAATGGCTGGGTAAGGCACTGTTCACCCTTATCCCAGCTATGGGAGGAAGCACAATGGCCTGTCATTCCCAGCAACACTGAAAAACACAAGTGAGAGATTACAGGTCAGGCTGATCCAGGAATAAAATGAGATTCTACCTCAAAAATAACCCAACACAAAGTGGGGCTAGAGGTACAGCTCAAATTATTAACACCACTTTAGCAAGTGTGAGGCCCTGAGTTCAATTCTCAGTACTGCCAAGAAAAAAAAGAAAGAATTTTCAGGCACCTTATAAAAATAACTACAGAACAAAACAAGATAACTAGAATAGAAATTAAGAATGAAAAATTTGGATAAAAGGAGCCAAAGAAACTGATGCTATCAGAAGTTAGTGTTTGTTTTTTAAAAAGAGGTAGCCGATTAAGAACAGCAGCACGCACGTGGTATTCAGGTAAGGGGTAGGTTTAATTCAGTAGACCTGCTGGGACCAGGCAAGGTTGGCACTCCACGAGGCTGGGAAAGGCCTGGGAATGAGAGAGAGCTGGGAAAGAGAGAGGAAATAGCTAGAAAAGAGCAGCGAGAGAGAGAGCAGAGAGAGCTAGAAAAGAGCAGACAGAGCAGAGAGAGCAGAGAGAGCTAGAAAAGAGCAGCAAGAGAGGGCGTCTGGGCCTGGGCTAGCCCTTATCTAGGTTATGGGCGGAGAAAGGTGTGGCCACATCAAATTCAGATGTGACCTCAGAGGATGCAGATGTGACCTCTTCCAGGTGTCCCAGTTGCCTAGGTAACACAGGTACTGGGTAGAGACTTTGCTGCAAGAAGGGTGGAGTCTGCTGGCCATCCAGGAGTGGACTTTACAGTTAGAAAGGGGAAATCTACATTGAGTAAAATATCCAGGTATTTTGTTGGTCTGTTTTTTGAGTCTCATTATATAATCCAGGTTGGCCTCAAACTCTCCATCCTCCTACCTCAACCTCCCAAATGCTGGGCTCAACAAGTTCTTGCTACCTCCGGGCCCAGTAAAGATCAGCTACCTCCAGGCCCAGTAAAGATCAGCTAACTCCAGGTCCAGTAAAAATCAGCTACCTCCAGGCCCAGCAAAAGATCAGCTAACTCCAGGCCCACTAAACACTGCATTGTAGCTGAGTTTTCTATACCCAAGGTAAAAAGAATTCTCATGTATTTAGACCATCATTTAATAAAAGAAAAATTTGTCCTTTCTAGGTTATTATATAACAGATGACTTGTACAACACTTGTCAGGACAGAGATTTTTTGTGCCTTTAAGCTAAATTCTTAGAGAGCATGGACCAGGGAACAATGAATTCCTACTGAGGCATAGAAAGGCTGGTGGGAGGAGAAATCCTCTCTGGCTTTCCTATGTCATTCCTGTCCAAGACAGGCTTTTGCTCCTGAAATTTTACTGGGAAGTAACAGTGCTTCCAGTTTTGAAGGGATCTGGGCTTTCTAGCTATGAGCTTTTCTTAGTTTTTTTTTTTTGAGTTCTGGGAATCCAAGGCTGTTTGGAATGAGAAATCTAACTGGTGACTATAAAAGTCAACAGAAGGCACCACAGGGGAACTTGGGGGGCTAATATATTTGTAATCCTAGCTACTTAGGAGGCTGAGATCTGGGATCATGGTTTGAAGTCACTGTGGGCAGCAAAGGCCATGAGACCCATCTCTAATTAATCACAAAAAAGCCAGAAGTGGCACTGTTGCTCAAGTGGTACAGTGTAAGCCTTGAGCAAAAGGAGCTCAGGGACAGTGCCCAAGCCCAGGATTCAAGCCAAGGACAAAAAAAAAAAAAAAAGCCTAAACCTTGATTATATGGATAGATACATTTGTCAAAGTTCATTTCTAGCAAACACAAGGCCTTGAATTCAAACCCTATAAAAAAAACAAAAAACAAAAAAATACTCCTCAACCACACAAAATAAGCAACAAAACTTACTCAATTATATGCTTAAGATCTGTGTATTTACCATGCATGGTACATGTCTATAACCCCAGCTCTGAAGAGGCAGAGGCTAGAGAATAGTGAATTCAGGACCAGCCTATGTTATTTTATAAGACTTTGTCTCAAGAAAACAAGCAAAAGTATCTGTGTATTTCACTATGTGTAGATTTTTTTATTTTTAAAAAATTACTCAGGAGGCTGGGAAGGTGGCTCAGTGGTAGAGCACTTGCCTTGCATGCATGAGGCCCTGGGTTTGATTCCTCAGCACCACATAAGCAAAAAGAAAAAAGCCGGAAGTGGAGCTGTGGCTCAAGTGGCAGAACGCTAGCCTTGAGCTGAAGAGCTGAGGGACAGCACCCAAGCCCAGAGTTCAGGCCTCACGACCAAACCCCCCCCCAAAAAAAATTACTCAGCTCTTTAAAGTGACAATGTAGTGTATTAAGATATAGGATGTTATTGTTCAGATGTGATAAGACCAAAAATCAGGAGACAATTAAACTAAAAATAGTTTGAGACTAGGTGCTGATGACTCAGACCTGTAATCCTAGCTGCTCAGGAAGCTGAGATCTGAGGATCTCAGTTTGAAGGCAGCCTGAGCAGAAAAATCTATGAGACTCTTATTTCCAATTAACCACCAGAAAATTGGAAGTGGAACTTAAAGTGGTAGAGTGCTATCCTTGAGCAAAAGAGCTCAGGGACAGCACCCTGGCCCTGAGTTCAACACTCCCCCTATCGCGCCCCACCCCCCCAACAAACAAAAGAAAAGGAAGAAAAAAGAAAAGAGTTAGACGTTCCTGGTTCCAAAGGCAGGGCATGGCAGCCCATTCAGGACCATGCGAGGAAGCCTCAGGGGGCAGAAGTCAGAAGCAGACCATGGTCAAGAGTCTTGTGTTTTTAGCAGGGAGAATGAGCACAGATTGACTAGTTTGAATAACTCAGTGGTCACTGGGGTATAGGAGATGTACTTAGTTGTCTAGTACTGGCTCTGGAGTGGTTAGATCAAGATGGTGACACAGTAGTACAAGCACTCAATAAAAGGAGGTAGCCTGGCTCAGGTAGCTCATACCTTTAATCCTAGCTACTCAGGAGGCTGAGATCTGAGGATCTCAGTTCAAAGACAGCCTAGGCAGGAATATCCATGAGACTCTTATCTCCAATAAACTACCAGAATACCAGGAGTGGCTCTGTGGCTCAAGTAGTAGAGCGTTAGCCTTGAGCTGAAGGACAGTGACCAGGCCCAGAGTTCAAGTCCCATGACCAACATACATACATACATACATATATACATACATACATACATACATACATACATACATACATAAATGGAGGTGACTAGGGAGTTCAAGACACTGGATCCACTGGGTTGCATTGAACTGTGCATTCACAGGCCAGTCATTTACTTCCACCAGGAACTGGCTAGGCCTAGGCGAGACCATCTCCACAGAGGTTCCCTTAGATGTCAAAATGTCAAGCAAAAAGAAATACTTAACACGGGGTTGGGAAGATGGCTCAGTGGTAGAGTGCTTGCCTTGCATGCCTGAGGCCCTGGGTTCGATTCCTCAGCACCACATAAACAAAAAGAAAAAAGCTGGAAGTGGCACTGTGGCTCAAGTGGTAGAGCGCTAGCCTTGAGCTGAAGAGCTCAAGCCCCACGACCGGACCCCCCCCTCCAAAAAAAAAGAAATAATTAACACAAAGAGAAGACAAGACTACTCACAAAGTGAATTGTTGAATCTGACTATTTTCCATGATAGCCCTAGCAGAAAGATTGGGAAAATGACCAGGCCATCACACGCCAGATTTTAAAAGCCATTGTATACAGAGAACTTGCCAACATACTGCCAAGTGCAAAATAAGGATAAGTACAAAAACAATGAAGCCATGGAGTTCTTCCTTCCTTGGACATCAGTGTGGACTTTTTTAGCTACCAATGTTGGAACCCTACCTAAAACCATAAAGAGAAAGATAGGCAGGAAGGCAATATAAGAAGAGAGGGAAAGAGGGAGGAAAGTCAGTCTATGTAAAGATCAGCTAACTCCAGGGCCAGCACTTGGTTAAGTCAGGTCTGTTGGATTCTCCTCTCTAACAGGCTCTCGCTGTGTAGTAATAAAGATGTCTTCCAGAAAAGTCCATGATAACCTTTTCCCTGCTAATCTCTGCAGAAAGGATATGTATTTTAATAGCACTTGCCAAAGTGCCAAAATTGCCTCTGATTGGTTGGGCTTGGGTCATGTGCCCACCCTGGAACCAATCACTGTATCTAAAATATTGATGTACTATCATTACTGAAGTTCAATGACAATGCTATCCCTGGTTAGGGGATGGGCATATGATTTAAGCATGAGAGAGGCAGGTCCCCCAAAATAAGAGACACTGGGCATAAACAACAATCATCTACTACAGCTTGGCTTTCTTTTTGTCTCCTAGGTGCTCTATATCATGAGCCAGAAACAGAAATGGAAGAGGCCAAGGTTTTATGGAGGCCTCCTCTGAAGCATACACCACTAGCAAGGCCAACGGGGATAACAGTGCACATCCCAGTGCCCTTGTCTCAAGGTAGTTCCTTCCTCCCTCAAGCACCCCACAGGAATCCTACCCTGCAGGAAAGCAAGGCAAGACAGAGCAGGGCCCATAGCCAAAAAAAAGGAGGCTGGAAGGAAGGTTAGTGCATCCCACCCGCCTTGTTCAGGCAGTAGTTACCTTAACCAAAGTGTCTTGGAATAGTTAACTTAGTATCTAGCTAGTAAATTACTTACTTACTAAATCATCTCCCATAATACCTGGCTTGCAGGTATAAAGTTTCACCAAACTCACCAAAAGATTGCTGCATGCTCTATAGTTAACGTTGTCTTAAGCAATGAAACTTCATTTCTAATCTGTTTATGAATATGTATTTATTCATTTTTTAGAGTTTACTTGAATGTTTCATGACATCATATGGTCATTTACTATTATACACATCAGTGTCTTTAATTTTATATTTAAGTGTTTTCACTAGGTTGGAAATAATAGGGCATATTTAGAAAGTTATCTATGTCCAGAAAACTGAACCTCCTTTGTAAACAGCAAGTACAAGATGTCAAGATCATAAATGTCAAGTGATAACAAAGCTCTGGTGGCTCAGGCTGGTAATCCTAGCTACTGAGGAAGCTGAGATCTGAGGATCTTGGTTCAAAGCCTGCCCAAGCAGGAAAGTCCATGAGACTTATCTCCCAGACCCAGCGCTGTACATATATGCATTTACCTGCTTTCATCTGGTCGTTGTAGACTGAATGTTTTATTTCCTATTAGTATATAGCTTCCAAAAGTAAGAATATTCTCCTAACTACAATATCTATCACATCTCAGAAAATTGATAGGGATTAGCAGGACTGGAATAGAGGAACAAAATGGAAAACAAGTAGAAAACATCATCTTAAACCCAGGGTCAAACAGTGGAGTTAATAAAGAGATTTTCTCTCTTTCATACTGATTCAGAAGTTTTCTCACTCAGGCTAGGCATGGTGGCTCACTCCTGTAATCCTAGCACTCTGGAAACTGAAGCAGGAGGATCCTGAGTTCCAGGCCAGCCAAGGCTGCATAGAAAGACTGTCACAGGAAGAGGAAAACAAGTTCTCTCCCTCATGTTTTTTTTTCCTCCTTTTGCTTTTGAAGATGACGATGGCCTATCCCAGACTGTGACACCACCACTGGATCTTCTACCCCCCACCAAAGGAAAAGAAAGCCCAGAGAGCCAGGGGGACCTGACCAGCCCCAGAACATCAGACTGCAACATCCCCACATGTCCCTTGAATGGGGGGGCACTGCCAGCAGCTCAAGGTAATCGTTCCCAGGTGCAAGGAACCTTCTCCCCATATTGGCTTGTCTGTGGCTCATAGCCAGGGGGTACACGGCAGCCATGATGTAAGTGCCTCATTGAAAAGAAGGAACTGGCTATGTTTCAGTGGGATTAATGTCTGCGCATATTCCTAAAGAGTTGGTACATGTCTGGAGGGTTTGCTGCACCCACCTGCAATGCCAGGCTGTCTGGTGCTTTCCTCAGCCTGGCGGCAGCATGTGATAATGCTCCCTTTGCACCTTGGGGACTCAGTAGACAAACTGCACTAAGCCAGAGCCTATCCCTGGAACCTAGGGACCTGCCAGCAGGGAGGCAAGTCAACTCTGCAGCCCAGAGCAGAGCAAAGGCCTGTTCTCTGGGAGGGAAGGAGGCTCACATTCTATTGGAGGGTGAGGCAGGACAGCCATGCCCGCTGTGGCTTGGGGTTCTCATTCTGAAGGAGATGTTAGTCCAGGAAGGACAAAAATGCTTTCCCAAGAGCACTAATAGAAGAACAGTGCACTAGCAGCCAGCTGCCTAAGGTTTTGATCTGACCTGAAAGTAGCCCATGAAACAAAAGAACCTGAAAATCCCTCTGAAGGTGCCATGCACATCTGGACAGGCCACTGTGGGAGAAGACAGTCCAGCTGTTGCTGCTGCTCCTCCTTCCACAGAGGAGGCCCTCGGCCCTTCCTCCCGGCTAGGAGTAAGAGCACAGATGAAGGAGCTGGCAAGTGTGGGAGTAGAGATTGTGTGAAGAAAAAGGCATCTCTGTTCACAGAAGACTCGCACTCAGGGCTGTGAGAAGCTCCTGCTGAAGGGACGTGGGAACGAGAGCTGGCAAGAAGACCACAGATAGCTGGTCTTCCGCTTCGTGTTCTCTGGGGTCCAGATTCCTCTTCACAACTCAGCCGATCAATCTCTCCCTGCCCTCTTCTCTGCTCCCTCTTCTCTCATTCTGTCCCAAAAGTATGTATAGTTGAATGCCTGTGTGCATAAATTAAATACCTAGATCAATAACTCTAGTCTGTGTTTACAACTGCTCTTTTCAAGGCTGAGATGGTCAAAATCAAATCCATTCCTCTCCTTGATCTTTTTATCACTCACCCCAAAACACCTCAAGCTGGGAACCTCTCTTTCTCAGCCCCATTTCCTTACACAGTGTGGCAGCCAGGCCCTTCTAATTCTGGTGTCAATGAACCAAGCCTGAAGAACTGAACTATCAACACTAAGGGCAATTTTAGAGGTCCCACACCCCAGGACAAACCTCTCTCTCTCTCTCTCTCTCTCTCTCTCTCTCTCTCTCTCTCTCTCTCTCTCTCTCTCTCTCTCTCTCTCTCTCTCTCTCTCTCTCTCTCTCTTATCCTTATTCTTAGACATCCTTATAAAGGGGAAATCTGATTCAAATAGGATGCATCTGTGACACATGTGTATACATGTATGCACATAGTATAATATCAGGGGAGTGCATGTGTGCAAGCCTGCCTTGAGACAGCATACATGGATATTGTGAGTACATATAATTAACTATGTGTACTTCTTAGTAATATGTATGTGTGTATTTGTAAGTGTATCTGTTGTGTCTTGGGGTGTGTGTGTGTGTGTGTATCTGTGTGTGTGTGTGTGTAGCCTGTTATACTTTTGGCCCTTTTACCTTCAAGATGTGGAAGGTAAGTGTGTTATAATGTGAAATATGTTTTCTCTTTGTCCCTGGTTCATGGGCCAAAGCCCATGGAATTGCTAGAGTAATAGATAACAACTGAGTCTGTACTAATAAGATGACTTAGGATAAGGTCCTCGATTACCTCTGGATGGGGCCAGTCACCAGAAAGACCAAGTGATTCGGGAACTAGAAATAGATAACAGTGATGTTAGAGGTCAAGCTCCGTAAAAACTCCTGAACAGCCAGGTGCTAGTGGCTCACACCTGTAATCCTAGCTTCTCAGGAGGCTAAGATCTCAGGATTGTAGTTCAAAGCCAATCCTAGATAAGAAAGTCTGTGAATTCCTATCTCCAATTAACTACCACAAACAGCTGGAAATGGAGCTGTGGCTCAATAGCACAAATGCTCAGGGATAGTACCAAGGCCCTGAGTTCAAGCCCCAGGACTGGCATAAGTAAATAAACAAACAAATAAATAAATATTCCTGAACAACGAGTGTTAAAGATCTCTGTGCTTTTGACCACTGAGGTACTAGAAAGGTCACACACCCAGAGGGCATGAAAAGTCCCAGATTTCTGCTGCTTGCTCTATGCACCTAGTCATCTGGTATATCCATTACAATACCCTTTTTATCAAACTGGTAAACTTAAGTGTATCCCTGAGTTCTGTAAACTGTCCTAGCAAATGATTAAATACAAGAAAGGAGTCATGGAAACTCCAGTGTACATAGTCACTCAGAATCACAAGCCACAAACTGGGACTGGCAACAAGCCAGTGGGAGTAGTTTTGTGGACTGGATCCACTGACATGTGGGATCTGACACTGTCTCCAAGTCAATAATGTCAGGATGGAATTGAATTCAAGGAGACTTAGTCCTGGTGCAGCCAGGTTCCAGAGGCTCATGTCTGTGGCGTTAGCTACTCAGGAGGCTGACATCTGTGGATCATGGTGTGAAGCCACCCCAGGAAAGAAAGATCATAAAACTCTTATCTCCAACTAACCACTAAAAAGCTGGAAGTGGACCCGTGGCTCAAATGGCAGAATGCCCACCTTGAGCAAAAAAGCTAAGAGATACCGCCCAAGCCCTGAGTTCAAACCCCAGTACAGGAAACTGCCCCTTCTCCCCGCAAAAAGCATAGTCCAGGCTCATGGCTGCCCTGCATGGAGGACAAGGCCTAAACAATGGCTCTGTTCTGCCAAACCCCAGAAAAAGGCCTGGCAGGCACCTGATCACAGCATTATGGGTACATGCTGACTCAGAGGAGGGGAGCCAGGTCCTGGTTAAGCTCCCTCACCTGCACCAAGGCTAACACTGCCCATGCTTCTGCTTGTTTTTAAGAAGATTCCAGAGATCCCAACTACTTGTCGGATCCAGATGAAGAAAACATCTGCCTGTCCCTCCCGAGGCCCACGCACACAGAGGCAATTCCTCTGGGGGCAGGTAAGATAAGTCATTTGGATTAGCCTTGTTTTCAAAGGGGAAGAATTTACCTGCAGCTCCCAAACTTTCCCAGCAGCAGAGACATCATTAAAATCAGACACGAGGCAGCCGGCTTCTTGCCTCTCGCTGACACAGAGGTGCCTCTGTCATTCAGACACAATAACCCTATGTTCAAGTAACAAGTTCCCTCTTGCCGAAGCATCTGGAGACAGGAGTTCCAGCAGAAGGGCTTGGAAGAAGTCTAGTGTGCCACGCTGAGGCCTTGATGAGGATGATAAAGCCCTTTTGGTATTTGCCCAAACTAAACACTGCACCTTCTCTTCTTTCCAACCACCCTGCAGAGGTGGAGGTGGCTAATTGGTAATGAAATCAGGTATCCTTGTTATGTGCGTTGGTTCACGGCTGTGAATCATCTGGCTCCTGACAGATAGCAAAGCAGTTTCCAAAACCCCTTCTGGCATGCTAACTTTTTGGAAGAGAGATGCTGGCTCTGGGCAAGAGCCATTTTGCAAAGGAAAAAAAGAAATGAAGTCAGAGGGTGATGAGTGTCAACCACCCAGAAATCATCATATGTGCATGCATGAGTGGTGCGGCCAGCAGGCCCTTGATGAAGGAGATTAAAAGCTGCAAGCACTGAGTGGGTTAAGTCACGTACGACTGGCTTAATAGAAAGGGCTTGGAATCAGAGCAAGGAGATGTGAGTAGCCCTGACTTGTCCTCCGGTCGCTTGCTGATGTGGGGTCAGTCCCTCCTTCTTGTGCTCACAGTTCCTCATCCAAAGTGAGAGGACTGACCCCTCCCCTGATCACTGAATTGGACAGCCCCTGTCTGTTGCTATGGTAGTACCCACTGCATATATGGATTTCCAAAACGTAAATTGTAAACTGAATTTCCATCAGCCTGGGCACCAGTAGTTAACTCCTGTAATCCTAGCTACTAAGGAGGTTGAGATCTGAGAATCATGGTTCAAAGCCAGCCCAAACAGGAAAGTCTGTGAGATGCTTATCTCCAATTAATCACAGCAAAAGCTGGAAGTGGCACTGTGGCTCAAATGGTAGAAGGTTATCTTTGAGCAAAAAAAGTGGCTCAGGGGCAGTGTCCAGTCCGCAAGTTCAAGCCCCAGGACTGGCAAAAAAAAGAAAGGAATTTCCATCCCCATTTGGGTTATACCAGGAGGTGGGCCGTGCTCGCTTCAGCAGCACATATACTAAAACCGGAACGATACAGAGAAGGTTAGCATGGCCCCTGTGCGAGGATGACATAATTCCAGCTACCCAGGAGGCTCATATCTGAGGATCACGGTTCAAAGCCAGCCCGGGCAAGAAAGTCCGTGAGACTCTTATCTCCAATAAACCATTAGAAAACCAGAAGTGGCGCTGTGGCTCAAGTGCTAGAGCACTCACCTTGAGCTGAAGAGCTGAGGGACAGCGCCCAGGCCCAGAGTTAAAGCCCGATGACTGACAAAAAACAAAACAAACAAACAAATTTGTGTCTAGCCAATATTTTGGCTAAAGCTTGTAATCTTAGTTACTCAGGAGGCTGAGATTTTAGATTATGGTTCAAAGCAAGCCCAGGGAAGAAAATGAGACTCTTATCTCCAATTAGCTACCAAAAAAGGGCAGAAGTGGACCTCTAGCTCAAGTGGTAGAACACTAGTCTCGAGCAAAAAAAGCTCAGAGACAGCACCCAGGCCCTGAGTTCAAGCCCCAGGACCAGTCACATGCACACATACACACTATACATATATATATGTATATATATATATATATATATCCAGAGAGATAATAAATACAGATATGACATCTATCTGTATGTTTATATATTATATATCATACAGATATAGATATATAGATATAGTATATCTATATAGATATATATCTAGGTTCTAGTCAGGCTCTGGTGGCTCACACCTGTAATCCTATCTCCTCAGGAGGCTGAGATCTGAGGATAGAGATTTGAAGCCAGCTGGGGCAGGAAAGTTGGTGAAAGTCTTAGTGGATATGTAGCTCAAATGGCAGAGCTCTAGCCTTGACTGAAAAAGTTAAGGTCAGAGCCCAGGTCCGGAAAGGAAGGAAGGAAGGAAGGAAGGAAGGAAGGAAGGAAGGAAGGAAGGGCATCTTAGTTCTGAACTGGTGAGGGCAGGGGTGAGGTGAAGGGGACTTTTAGTTTGGCACAGCTAGAAAGCAAATGCGAATTTGTTTACCTGCTACACATTTGGCCACAGCTCCAGAAGAAATAGTTTCCTTTTGAACAAAGCAAAAGCAAGAAGCAGGAGAGGTAATATTGAGGCTTTAAGTTCGTTGTTACCATTGTCAATGTAATACTATAAACAATTTCTGTCCCCTCCCTGGCACCTAGCACAGTCCCTGCCATGTACAGAGCAGTGTCATGGTCAACAGTCATTGAAAATCGTTCAATAATTTCCACAAGAGAGACAAACTTGTGCTATGAAACTTGTGCTGAATAAAGGAGTACTTGCCTACCATCATTTCCCAGGCCCATAGACATTATCTTGAATCCTACTTTTCTCTCAAATCAAAAGCTATTCACTGTGTGCTTATTGAATGAATAAAATGAATCGATTCATTGGTCAGTTAGTCAGTCACTAGTCTCTGTCTAGTCTTTCCTCCAATACAGAGTTGGTTGACCTTCAGTCTTGATGGTGATTGAATGGTGCCCTGGAAGGTGGAGAAAGATTTTATTATTATTATTATTATTTTTTTGCCAGTCATGGGGCCTGAGCTCTGGACCTGGGCGCTGTCCCTCAGCTCTTCAGCTTAAGGCTAGTACTCTACCACTTGAGCCACAGCGCCATTTCTGGCTTTTTCTGCTTATGTGGTGCTGAGGAATCAAACCCAGGGCCTCATGCATGCAAGGCAAGCACTCTACCACTGAGCCACCTTCCAAGCTCCTGGAGAAAGATTTTAAACCCACATCTCCCTACAAGAGTCCAGCTTTCTAAGTGCCACTAAATTGAAAAGTCTTTGGGGATAGAAGGGCTGATTCATTCCTTCTAGTCTGCTTTGATTTGAAAGGCAGTATACTGATTCAAAAATATTTCCTCTTGCAAAGATTTCCTCCAACCCAAACAGATTTGAAGCTTGGTTTGTTCAACTAACTCTCCCCTTCCCTTTCTCTTCCCCCACCTCTTCATCCCCCCACCCCCAACCTCTTTCTCTGGTATCAGGGATTAAACCCAAGGCCTTTGGGCATGCTAAGCAAGTGTTCTGCCACTGAGCTATATCCCAATCCTCAAATCCATCTTGATCTGTATCTCCAATCTCTTCTCCCAGTCTCATCTCCCACTGTATTCCAACCCTTTGGTGAAGTCTCCATTCTTTTCTCTCAAAGCTCTTGTCCAAATAACCCACAGAAATTTAGAACAGCTTTACATTAATCTTTCCAGAGACATTTTATTGAGTAAATTCACCTCATCCCATAGAAATGCCTAGATACAGCTTCAAGGCCTTCATTCAGTTCCACCTTGGCGCTTGTAGTATTTATCTGCATCTGTTTTCTGTTCCGCTTCCAACGATGAGTCCTTCTTCTGTTTATCATATGTCCAAGAAATGCCTGTTGGTTGACTGAATACCCCAGGTGCCACAAAAGAAAGTTCTTTGGGGATCATAGAGTTTGGGGTGTTTTTTTTATTTCCTTAATAAAAAATTCCTAGGGAAGGAATATGATCTGTCTGATCTTTCTGAGACTTTCAGACTCTGTCAACAACTATTTGGAAATAAATTCTTAGGCAATTAGATCATGCTAGCTTGCATTCAGACAACGTAGAGATGAATATAATATTCAGGGGGAAAAAGATGTAAAGACTGGAGCTGGAATTCAATCTTCTTTATCATGTTGGAATACTGCAACACATAGAAAATTCAAAGGCTTAAGAAAGGAAAAGTTAGGGGGCTGGGAAGGTGGCTCAGTGGTACAGTGCTTGCCTTGCATGCATGAGGCCCTGGGTTCCATTTCTCAACACCACATAAAAAAGAAAAAGCCGGAAGTGGTGCTGTGGCTCAAGTGGTAGAGCTGAAGAGCTAAGGGACAGTGCCCACGCCCAGAATTCAGGTCCCCAACCGGCAAAAAAAAAAAAAAAAAAAGGAAAAGTCAGGCTGGGAAGGTTGCAAGTCAAAACATTGGCTATGTTCTCTGAATTACATACACTGATAACTAGTCATAGTGCCAGCAATAAACATTTTCTCTCAGAATTTCTTTTATTTAGAAATTGGTTTTTTGATTTGTTTGTTTCTTTTTATTACAAGAAGTTTAAACAGCTCGGTGCCCATAGCTCATGCCTGTAAATCTTAGCTACTCAGGAGGCTGAGATCTGAGGATCCCGGTTCAAAGCCAGCCCAGGCAGGAAAGTCCGTGAGACTCTTATCTCCAATAAACCATTCAGCAAACTGGAAGTGGCACTGTGGCTCAAGTGGTAGAGTGCTCGCCTTGATCTGAAGAGCTGAGGGACAGCACCCAGGCCCAGAGTTCAAGCCCCATGACAGAAGGAGGAGGAGGGGGAGAAGAAGAAGGAGGAGGGGGAGGAGGAAGAAGAAGAAGAGGAAGAAGAAGTTGTTTAAAGATATCTCTGCCAGGGTTGAGACTTAGGATCCACATAAATTTAAACTTCTGGTCTCTTTTAGTTTCTAATTAACATTTATTATCATCCTAAGTGGAATTTTACTCCCAAAATATTTCTTGGGTTGTTTGGATGTTTGTCATTTAATGACAAAAATGTCTTTTAACTTATGGCCACATAGTCCTTGATATGTCTCCCTTCACATGAAAGAATTTAACCCTCCGGACACAGTGGCTCACTTCTAATTCACACTGCCTGAGACAGAAGTGATGGTGTGTGACTTCCGAGATTGAGCCTCTCTCAGTCCACTGTCTGCTGCCATAACAGAACAGAATACTTGAGATTGGGTGATCCATAGAGATTGGTCAGGCACAGTGATGAATATCTGTAATGCTAACTGTGTGGGAGGTAGAAGTAGGAAGATCTCAGTCTGAGACCTGCCCAGACAAAAGTGAGAGACCCTTTCAGAAAATAAATGAAACTAAACAGGGCTGGGGCATGGCTCAAGTGGTAGAACACTTGGCTAGCAAGCACAAAGCCCTAAGTTCAATTCTTAGGAAAGAAAGATAGACAGGAAGGAAGAAAGGAAGGAAAGAAGGAAGAAAGGAAGGAAGGAGAAAGAGAAAGAAAGAAAGAAAGAAAGAAAGAAAGAAAGAAAGAAAGAAAGAAAGAGAGAGAGAGAGCGAGAGCGAGAGAGAGAGAGAGAGAGAGAGAGAGAGAGAGAGAGAGAGAGAGAGAGAGAGAAAGCAAGCAAACTTAGGCTAGAAAGCCTGACCAGAGCCAGATCCTGCTCAACTTCTGATTAGGGTGTGTCAGGCTGCAGTGTAACATGGTAGAAGTGCAGCAAAGGAATCAAGTGAATACAAAAGAATGAAAACATGAGAGACAGACTCATTTTTTAAGAACCCACTATCACTTCAACAATAAGCTAGGTGTGGTGGTATGGGTCTGCCATCCCAGCTATACGGGAGTCCATAGGAAAGAGAATCATAGTCTGAGACTGGCCCCAGTCTGTTTGTTTGTTCATTTGTTTCCCAGTCCTAGGGCTTGAACTCAGGGCCTGGACACTGTCCCTGAGCTTCTTTTGCTCAAGGCTAGCATTCTACCTCTTGAGTGACAATGCCACTTCTGGCCTTTTCTGCTTATGTGGTACTGAGGAATGGAACCCAATACCTCATGAATGCTAGGCAAGCAGTCTACCACTAAGCCACATTCCCAGCCCTAGCTCCAATCTGAAAGTACAAGGCTAACTGAAAATAACCTTTAAAAAAATGTTGGAGGGGTTGGGAATATGGCTTAGTGGTAGAGTGCTTGCCTAGCATGCATGAAGTTCTAGTTCAATTCCTAGGTACCACATAAGCAGAAAAAGCGCTATGGCTCAAGTGGTAGAGTGCTAGACTTGAGTAAAAGAAGCCTAGGGACAGTGTCCAGGCCCTGAGTTCAAGCCCCAGGACTGGCAAAAATAAATAAATTTTAAAAAGATGGAGATCTTGATACAAGCAGACTGCCAGCTAATAAGACATGTTCATTTCTGAGCACCACATACACATACACACACACAACAACAACAGCAGCAGCAGCAAAAACAAAACAAAAACAAAAAAACATTCTCCTAGCTACTCAGGAGGTTGAGATATGAGGATCACGGTTCAAAGCCAGCCTGGGCAGGAAAGTCCATGAGACTCTTATCTCCAATAAACCACTCAGAAAACCAGAAGTAGCACTGTGGCTCAAGTGGTAGAGCACTAACCTTGAGCTGAAGAGCTGAGGGACAGGCCCAGGCCCAGAGTTCAAGACCCACAACTGGGGGGGGGGGCACTCTCAGAGTAACTGATAAAGTCCCCTTAGCATGAGAACTCAATCACTCTAGAAAATAAACCCAGACCCATGAGAGAGCATTAATCCTAGTCAAGCTGAGCACTCATCACCCAAACACCTCTTGAAGGTCCTGTCACCTCATAAGTACCATTATTTTGAGGACCAAATTTCACTATGAGTTTTGGAAGGGAAAGCCATGTTCAAACCATGAAGGAATTGTGGCTTTCTCTTTGCCTAGACTATTCTTTCCAGAGAAAGCTGATCACCATCTGACGTAAGGTTGACAGCAGAATAAATTTTTCAGGCTTGTTCTGCAGCCCCAGTAAAGTCTCCAAATGACCACATCCCAGGTTGACATTGCAACCCTGACCTCATGAGAGACTGCACATCTAAGATTCCCACCAAAACTGTGGGAAAGATAATGAAGGTTTATTGTTTTATCTCACTAGCTTTTAGAGTAACTTGTTTTGTACTAACAGATAACAATATACTTAGTGTCATTTCCAGATGGGATGGGTAAACAGAACATGGATGGGTCCAAGAATCTCCCTGATGATTCCCATACACACTGATTATTGGCAATTTTCTTTCTTTTTCCCATTTGTCATTTGTGATCATGTAGGTTGTAGGGCCCCCATGAATAAAAGAACCCTTCCATGCTGGTGGGATATTGGGCAAAGTATGATTTCCCTTGAGTAGCCTATCTCTTAGCTGCTATTGTCTTAAAGATGATCCCCAAAGATTTAAAGAATTCCTTTAGACTGAGGTCATGTGAGGAAGAGGAAAGAATTGTTGGACTGATGTTCAAGTCTTGGGTTTTATTACCTATGACTGCTGTAATCATGGGCAAACACTCTACTACTTTAAGCCTCAGCTTCTTCCTATGGCAAAACAGAAATTGGCATTACATGCAACCCTCTCAGTGAAGACCCAGGTGCATGCCGATACCACAGAAGGTTAGCTAGCAGCCTGCAAAGAGAGAGGAATTCTGAGGTCAACTATATTTGGGATCGAGTTGAGTAAAGCAATTCCTTGTATAGGACTTTGTAAAGTCTCTCAACTGTTCATTCACATCATAGTTCTTTGACATGAAGATATGCACTGTTTGCCAAACTTTTTTTGACCACTGAATAGTTTTCCCCCCCTTCCAAAGCATCATGTGAATCTAAATCACTTTTGGAACATTCTTTGGAAAATGCTAAGCTGATGATTTGTACAGTTCCTTCCAGCTCTAACAGTATGTGTTTCTAAATATGCCCTTCCCCAAGGAGACTCTCTCAGTGGAGGCAGGTCTGTAGCTAAATCCTGAACCAGGATCTCAGCCATTCATTAACTGATGACTGTTCTTCTTTTCATTCTCTAAACATCAGTTCTGAATCAAAGAATCTGCAATGCATCCATCTCTGGGTGGAAAGAGTAGAAGAAGGTAGAAGGAGGCTCATGTGGTAATAATTTGCCTTGTTCCTTTTGTCCAGTGTTTATTAATAACCCATAAGAAATAATGTTGGCAGATGTTACCATTTCTATCAGTCAAATTTTGGATAAAACAAAGTATGGCTAGTTATGGGTTGGAAAGCAGTGGGCTTTCTTGTACTACAAACACTAGAAGGCTAAAAACTACACTTCCCAGATAACCTTTGTAGCTACAGGATTGGAAACAGATTACATTCTGCCAGTTAGGTGTGATTGCATGAGATGTGGAGAGCAGAAATGAGGCAGGAATGTCCACGTTTGGGGCTACTGATGGCTGGCCCTAAACTTACAAAGACTGAGCATGAGGATAGGCAGTTGCTGCAACACCCCTGTAATCCTGTTTCTCCCCCCCACAAATACCTGGGTGGTTTTGCTCTGCCCTGAACCCTGACCAATGATTATAAGCGATTCCAATCTCCAGTCTCCAAGCACAGGACTAAATTGAATCTGTCACATGAACCACATGAACCACGGTGTAGAAATGGTTACAGAAAAGCTGGCTGTGGCAGCTGTGTTTGTTCCAGTCTTTTCAAAGAAGCAAGATCCTTTCTCTCACCTTGGTGAACCAGCAAGGATTCCTGGGCCACATTGGGTGGTGTGTAGAAAGCTACAAAGAGAGCTAGATCTTCAGTACACATACTAAGGATGCTCCCTCCTTTCATTTGATGAAAACCTCCTGTGATTCTCAGAAACACCAAGATTTTTCCAGCCTTATATTTAGCTAAAAAGGTGACATCGTCACCACTGTATGACGTCCCCTAGGGTCTTGTGTTTTGCTCATGCCAGCCTGATCAACAATCCTATTTGATGCTTCTGGCTGGAGCTGGGATGATAGGCACATCCCAGCACTTTCTGCTTTCTCTTCTGTTGAGATGATGTCTCACAAACTTTGTTTGCAAGGCCTGGCCTGGAATCATGGTCTTCCTGATGTCTGCTCACTGAGTAGCTAAGATTACAGGTGTCTAACCATATACAACTTTGATATAGCAAACTCAAGGCTCAGATCCAATTTTCCTGCACCCAATTAGGTCAGAGCTCTTCTATTACACCATACCACCTTTAGTCCCTCTCTCAGACTTTTTGGCTCAGGCTTGCTCCACAGTCCTCCAGATCTCAGTCTCCTGAGTAGCTAGGATTACAGCAGTGAGCCATCAGTGCCCAACCTTTATAGCATTTTTTAAAAGTGTACTAGTCCTTGGGTTTTAACTTGGGATCTGAGCACTATCCCTGAGTGTCTTTTGCTCAAGACTAGTGCTCTACCACTTGATCCACAGCCACTTTCAGCTTTTGTGTCATTTATTGGCACTAACAGTCTCATGGACTTTGCTGCCTGGGCTGGCTTTGAACTCTGATTCTTATATCTTAGCATCTTGAGTAGCTAGCATTACAGCTATGAGCCAAGCAGCCTTTATGACATTTTTTGCATATATATGTATTATATATCACATGTACTTCTTGTTTTTTTGTTTTTGTTGCATAATGTCCTTTGATCATAGTCACTTCTATTTACTCTCTTGCTCCTTGTCCCTTCATAATTCTTATTAATAGAATTCTCATCATAAACTTTTTTTTTTTTTTTTTTTTTTGTCGGTCGTGGGGCTTGAACTCTGGGCCTGGGCGCTGTCCCTCAGCTCTTCAGCTCAAGGCGAGCGCTCTACCACTTGAGCTACAGCGCCACTTCCAGTTTTCTGGTGGTTTATTGGAGATAGGAGTCTCACGGTCTCTCCTGCCCGGGCTGGCTTTGAACCGCGATCCTCAGATCTCAGCCTCCTGAGTAGCTAGGATTACAGGCGTGAGCCACCAGCGCCCGGCTCTCATCATAAACTTTAAACTGAACATATAAATATCTAGATAAATATTTTATTTCCCAGTATCCTTGTAGCTAAGTATTGTTACGTGACTAAGTTTTGGCTAACAAAATATGGATGGAAGTAATGTGGACAACTTCCAGTTCATTTCCTTATTCACTGACCCCCGCCCCCTCCGCTGGCCTGAGATTTGACTGTGCTTTAAGTATGGGGAGGATTATACTATGGGGATGATAGAGCAGTAAGACATACAGAACCAAGTACCCAGATAGCTTCATCGAAGAGAGCCACTCTGATCAGTCCATTCACCTCTGGTGAAAGAAATCTAAATGTTTAACTTTGGGGGTCACCTTGTTACAGCTGTTTACCTTGTACCTTAACCTAATACAACTATGATAGCTGCTAATGAAAATCAAGCCAGTTTTTGCTTGTACTCCATCTTGTAAAGTATTAAGTATAATTTCAATGTGAGGGCTGGGAATGTGGCTTAGTAATAGAGTGTTTGCCTAGCATGCACAAAGCCTTGAGTTCAATTCCTCAGCACCACATAAATAGAAAAGGCCAGAAGTGGTGCTATGGCTCAAGTGGTAGAGTGCTAGCTGAGCAAAAGAAACTCAGAGACAGTGCCCAGGCTCTGAGTTCAGGCCCCAGGATTGGTGCGCACACACACGCGTGCACACACACACACACACACACACACACACACACACACACACACACACATTTCAGTGTGAAATACCACTGGACCAAGGGGAGAAAGCCCCATTACATGTCCATTTGATGACTTCAATACATTATCCTGACACCTAGCATTTGCAAGGCATAAGGAAGGATGTTAACGTTGAAAGAACACTCTTTGGCCCTGACCTGGGTATGAAACTACTTCACAGGATTGTTGGGATGGAACCTGGGAGGTTAACTTACCTGGTAAGAGCATGGATGGGTTTTTTTCCAGGCCTGTGCTTTCTTTATCTCCAGCCCCTTCTTCCCAAGAATCTAAGCCATGCCCTGTAGCAGCAGGCCTCAGAGATCTCACTCAAGTCCATGTGGAAAATCCATTCATGAGCAAGTCTACCACATGATAGGAGTGAGTCTGTAATTGAGGAGTGATTAATTCTAGCATAGGAGGCTGGGAAGGGCTTTCACACAGCAATCTCTATTTGCACTGACCTTTGAAAAGTAGAGAAGCAGAAGTGGGGTGAAGCACAGCCTGTTGAGGGACTTGCATGAATAAAGACAAAGAGGTGGGGACACAGAGGATACGTGAGAAAAGAGCAGTGACCAGGTGTGAGTGGACTGGGTGACAGGGCTTCATGGCGGGAGGGAAGGGGGCGAGGGGGGCGGGGGGGGGGGGGAGGCGGTGGAGTGGAGCCAGGACTGAAAGGCTAGAGCAGGTAAAGCCTTGTGTGCCAGGATAGAGCTGAAATGCTACCTTTTAGGTAACCAAAAATCTCAGATGCTATAGGAGAGACATTGCGCAACCCCAGGTGCATGCCAGCATGAAAAAGCAGGTGAGAGAAACGGCAGAAGGCTCAGCTACTGCAGAATCACCCAGATCACAGCTGACAGGCACAAGGTGGCTGGCAGACAGAAGCAGTGTGAAAATAGAAGGTCCCCAGGCCCACTGCCTGGAGGTGGGGCTGCCAACCAGCTCTGCAGCCAGCGCAACCAGACTGGTTGCAACAAAACTGGTTACAATGACCGTTATTCTGTTTTTACTTTCAGTTAAGAAAAAAAAAAATTGAAGGGGAGAGTGGTCCTTTGTGGCTCTTGTATTGTAATTGAGAAACAATGGCTGTCCTGGTGTCTGCGTCTCTGCAGCAGCACCCACGGCTGCATTTGTGAGAGCGCTCTCATTTCAAGTCACATTCTCATCAACACCAAAAAAAAAAGCCAGTATCCTGCCTCCTGGCTTGTCGGAAATGTAATATGGCTGGTTTCTGGCTTATGAGCTGTAAGGGAAATGGTTGAACTTCCGAATAGACAACTGTGGTAGATAAAGAGCTGTGAGGAAAAACCCTGAGAGTGTTGGGAGGGAGGAGGCCAAGGGCAGGGGGCAGCAGGGCTGGAAAGCGTGTCTGTAAGCATCTCCACTCTCCCATCCCCACACAAGGACGTTTCTCTTTCAGAACTGTTCTAACCCTTTTTCCCTTTCAACCACCCGACCACTCAATTCTTAGAGGGAAAATTAACATTCATTATGCAATTTATCTCTCTCCTTTTAATCCACAGTGTCTGTCTCCAAGGTCCCTATTCAATAATTAATGTTTGTTCTCATTTTTTTTTCCATTCTCTTGAACTGTAGGGTCAACAATTAACACTAATTATGGCTTTCCCCCTCCCCCACCCCCACCGTTGGGTCCCAGAATCCCAGATTGTGGGTTCTGCCTGAGTTCTGAATAAGCCTGTGGCTGTGTATGCACTCAGCGTTGAGAGGTAAACTGACCACGCAAAGCCATCCACGAGGTTGCACTCTGGTACATGTATGATGGGTAGGAGACAATGAATTAAAAAGGAAGAAAGAAATGAAAGTAGTTGGAGCTAACAATGGGTAATGTCTCCCGCATGTACGCAGATACTCATACACAATTCCATTTTTGGGGAAACTTCTTTCTCATTGGGTGCTGGTAGCTCACTCCTATAATCCTAGCTACTCAGGAGGGTGAGATCTGAGGATTGCAGTTCAAAGCCAGCCCGGGCAGGGAAGTCCGTGAGACTCTTATCTCCAATTAACCACTCAGAAAACCGGAAGTGGTGCTGTGGCTCAAGTGGCAGAGAGCTAGCCTTGAGCTGAAGAGCTGATGGACTGTGCCCAGGCCCAGAGTTAAGCCCCACGACCCAAATAAAAAGAAAGAAAGAAGGAAAGAAAGGAAGGAAGGAAGGAAGGAAGGAAGGAAGGAAGGAAGGAAGGAAGGAAGGAAGGAAGGAAGGAGAAAAAGAAAAAAAAACAATTCCTTTCTCCATTTAAGATCCACTTTACTAGTCTTCTTGCCATTCATTATCTCCCCCCTAAACTGCCTGTCTCAGATCTGTCACTCTTTTTTTTTTCCACCATTAAAATGACATTGTTTTTATTCTGACTGACAAGGAATGCTAGGAGACTAGTTCTCACCCCAGGTGACTCTAACAGATTGCAAAATAACTTCATCAGGAGTGTGTGAAAGCCTGTCTCTCTTTTAGGCTAAAATCCCTACTCCCTGCCCTGGTCCAATCCACCCTTCATATGGGGATACAGCTGAAGACTGGGTGCCTCATGCTTGTCTGTCAGTCAGTGATTGAGCACACTGAGTCTCCCCCTTCCCCCCCCAACCCTCCAATGCCACCCCGCATCTGCTGTTCAAATCTGGGCTTCTAGCATGTGGCACACATTAACTGTTTCATGCTCTTGCTTTGTCAAATGTTCTGTCTCAGAATCAGCATCACAGGCCTGCATCACCATAAACATCTTGGATAAGAACAATGTTTTCCTTAATGGTTACTTTAATCCTAGACCAACCTTCTCTCCAGGATGGCATTTATAGATTCTCTGAACCATCCAATCCCTTGAGGGGCTTAAACCTCAAGGCATCCACTCTGTTTTGAGTTCTTAAGAAGGGAAAAATGGATTGTTTTCAAGCTTTCATACTCTTAGGTAAAATTCCTTATTGTATTTTAGCCTATAAATCTTTCTGTCCATTCACATATCAGCCATGAAGAAGGGCCAAACAGTCAGCATCTTCTGAAAGGGAAGATTTCCCCTAAGTCACCATGACTTCTCCGAGTATCATAGATTATTTCCTATCTAGACCTTCAGAGACACTCAATGTACTGAATGCCCATCTTCAAAAGCCTGAGAGAGGCTGAGAATGTGGCTTAGTGGTAGAATGCTTGTCTAGCATTCATGAAGCCCTGGGTTGGATCCCTCACTACCACATACACAGAAAAATCCTGAAGTGGTGCTGTGGCTCAAGTGGTAGAGTGCTAGCCTTGAGCAAAAGAAACTCAAGGACAAGCCGGGCGCTGGTGGCTCACGCCTGTAATCCTAGCTACTCAGGAGGCTGAGATCTGAGGATCGCGGTTCAAAGCCAGCCCGGGCAGGAGAGACCATGAGACTCCTATCTCCAATAAACCACCAGAAAACCGGAAGTGGCGCTGTAGCTCAAGTGGTAGAGCGCTCGCCTTGAGCTGAAGAGCTGAGGGACAGCGCCCAAGCCCAGAGTTCAAGCCCCACGACCGACCAAAAAAAAAAAAAAAAAAAAAGAAAGAAAGAAACTCAAGGACAGCACCCAAGCCCTGAGTTCAGGCCCCAGGACTGGAAAAAAAAAAAAAAAAAAAAAGAAAGCCTGAGAGCTGTGGACTTCTCATGAGCTACTCCTGGGCAGCGTAGTATGATGTGATCTAAGTATAAATATCATGGATGTCAACTCCCACCAAGGGCTTGAGCTTAGCTGAGTTACAAAGGACAGTTGAAGGAATATTCAGTGGTGTCTGCAGGTCACACATTGCACAATCCCCATGATCATGGGGTGGATATTGGCTCCTACAGGTGTGCACAACTCAGTCTGCACAACCACACACTGGGGAGCAGTCTGGTGAAAGCACTGCAATGTGTACCTTTTTTCTTTTTTCAATGTGTACCTTAAGTGGAGGACTAAGGCTAATTCTGCCTCTTTTAAGTTTTTTCTCCCCATGGAGAAAGATGCATATGAGCTAAAACTTTGTCTCTGTCCTCCACCCAAAAGGATGGCTGCTTCTGCTTCAAACAAAGGGGAAAGAATGATTACATAGAAACTCTCACGCCTAAAAATAGTCTTTGATTATCAGGGAAATGTGTGTGGTCTTCCTTGTTGCTTATTTGGGGGAGACAGCAATGAATCCTGTATGAGAAAGCTGCCATTGTAACAGGAAGTAACGGACGGAGGGCTGAGCCAGAGCCAAAGCTGGCTGGAGGGAACTATTTTTTGCTAGAGATTGCAAAAGTAAGGGAAAAGGCACAATCATAACCTTGCCAATCACAAACTCTGTAAGCAGAGAAATTCTGGGGATTCTGGCCCTTGCATGGACCCCTGACCATCGTCCTCCAGCACATACTCTGACCTCAGTTTATTCTTTCTCACACATCAGAATTGCATCAAAGCAGCTCTTAATAAAAGCTCCCTAGTGAAGAAGATGATAGTGATAGTGGTGGTAGTTATGGAAGTGATAAATAATTGTGGTGGTAGTGGTGATGTATCAAAATTGTTGTCTGAAGCCAGGCACCAGTGGCTCATACCTGTAAACTTAGTTACTCAGGAGACTGACCTATGAGGATCACAGTTCAAAGCCTGCTTGGGCAGGAAAATCTTTAACACTCTTATCTCCAATCAAGTCCCCCAAAAAGCCAGAAGAGGAGCTGTGGCTCAAGATGGTAGAGTGCTAGCCTTGAACGAAAAAGCCCAGGGACAGGACCTAGACCCTGATTTCAAGCCCCAGGACCACCACACACAAAAGTATATTTATTATGGGACTGGGAAGGTGGCTCAATAGTAGAGTGCTTGCCTTGCATGCCTGAGGCCCTGGGTTTGATTCCTCAGTACCACATAAGCAAAAAGAAAAAAGCCAGAAGTGGTGTTGTGGTTCAAGTGGTAGAGCGCTAGCCTTGAGCTGAAGAGCTGAGGGATAGCGCCCAGGCCCAGAGTCCAGGCCCCACGAACGGACCAAAAAAAAAAAAAAAAAGTATATTATGGTCTGTATTCATTGAAGCATCTGCAGTAGCTCTTGGGGGTTTGTGAGAGGAGAGTACTGAGGTTTGAACTCAAGGCCTCGTGCTTGCTAGACAGGTATTCTACCACTTGAGCCACACCTTCTCCCTCCATGTTTTATATTTCAAAATATAGGTTGATTTGATCTCTTTCTTCTCTCCCTCTCACTTTCTCCCCCAACACAGTTTTTGTTTGTCTGTTTGTTTTGTTTTTGCCAGTCCTGGGGCTTGAACTAAAGGCCTGGGCACTGTCACTGAGCTTCTTTTGCTCAAGGCTAGCAGTCTACCACTTGAGCCACAGCACCACTTCTGGCCTTTTCTGTTTATGTGGCACTGAGGAATTGAGCCCAGGGCTTCTCACCTAGGCAAGTACTCTAGCCCAGAAAAAAAGTTTTATAAATCACTATAATCTTTTTTTTTTGATTTCTTGGGGTTTTTTTACTATTGTAAAAATACCATACAGAGGGGTTACAATTACATGGGCAAGATTGTGAGTACATTTCTTATCAAGCATTGTTGCCTCCTCCTTTGTTTCCCCTTCCCATCCCTTCCCCTCTCCACCCCTCCACCCACACGCCCCCTACCACAACCACCCCCACTCCCACCACCCCCCACCAAGCCAAAGTTGTAAAGTTCGTTTACCGACATAATGTCTCCTACATCTCATTGTTGCAATGGGTCCACCTGTAGCCCTATTTAAACAGTTTGTTTTTTCCCTTCCCCTCCACAAATTATACCAATATCAAATAGAGTGAAAGCAGGGGTTATAACCTGGGGGAGGTACATACAAAGCAACAAAGAAATCATCTTACAAATATATTGAAAACAATCGCAAGAAAGAAAAAAACATTTGAATCCTTATCTTGGGGTTCATTTCGCCTAACATTAACTTGTCTGACAGTTTCTGTTTGTCTCAGACATATACTAGTTATTGCAAATAAGGGAAACCATGGGACCTATATTTCTTTGGGCCTGGCTTACTTCACTTAATATAATTTTTTTTCAAGTCTTTCCATTTCCTAACAAATGGAGCAATATCATTCTTTCTGATGGAGGCATAGAATTCCATTGTGTATATATACCACATTTTCTTGATCCATTCATCTACTGAGGGGCATCTGGGTTAGTTCCATATCTTTTTTTTATTATTGTGATTAAGTGATTACATAATTTCCCAAATTTCACAGTATTGTGGGATAGTGATGCTCAGTTAAAGTCACAAACACATTCTAACTTTCCTGGAGCAAATTGTCTATCATGGTCTATAACATTTATGAGTTCTATGAGCTTTTTGATACAGTTATTTCTTCCACATTGGGTGGTATGTACATTTCTTTTGTTTTGCATAGCATCAGCTGTTCCCTCTTTCCCATTTGTTCCCTCCCTCCCATCACTGCCATTAAGTTGCTTAGTTCATTTTGGTCAATGTCCTGTGCAGCTGATGGGTCCCACTGTTGTATGTTTTTTGCTGATTCCCTCTAGTTCTGTGTTGTCTTCTTGGTTCCCATCCGGTGTACTCATATATACCATACATGTGATCAGCAGCATGGGGTTATTTAGTAGTGATTCGACCAGAGGAGTGGAAGCCCTTTGTTTCTTAAGTCCTGTTAATTTTGTCGTATCACCTAACATTTTGTATTTAACATCCACTTATCAGGGAGACCATGTACCGTTTGTCTCTTTGCTCTTGGTGTACCTCACTCAACATGATTTCTTCTAGCTCCATCCATTTCCCTGCAAATGTCATTATTTTGTCATTTCTAATGGCTGCATAATATTTCATTGTGTATAGATACCACAATTTTTGGATCCACTCATCTGTGGTGGGACATCTGGGTTGTTTTCATATCCTAGCTATTGTGAACAGTGCTGCAATAAACATGGAGGTGCATGTATCCTTGTATACTGGTTCCTGTTGTTCAGGATTGATGCCTAGAAGTGGTATGACTGGGTCATAAGGGAGGTCAATATTTAGCTTTCTGAGGACCCTCCAGACTGCTTTCCAAAGTGGTTGTATTAGTGTACATTCCCACCAGCAGTGTAATAGGGTTCCTCTTTCTCCATATCCCCTCCAGCATTTGTCGTTGGCTGAGTTGTGGATGTGGGACACTATAATTTTTTACTTATAGACACACTAGTAGTCTGAAGAACGTTTCCTTCAGTTTGCCCTGCGATGGGATAGGCACTAGGGGTCCACAAACCCAAGGATTCTTGAAATTCTCAAGTTGCTCTCCTCCCAAGGAGCCAGGACTTGCTGCTCACTCAACTCACAATGACAGATGCTCTCATGCAACCCACTGCATTGTAAGTTGGGTTGGAGTCTAAAAGAGAAACAGAGAGTCCTCAACATAAAAGTTTAAAGCATTAGCTTTTTTTTCTGTCAAAGTGATAAAACAAAAAGTTTTAACTTTCGCCGGTCGCTGGTGGCTCACGCCTGTAATCCTAGCTACTCAGGAGGCTGAGATCTGAGGATCGAGGTTCAAAGCCAGCCCGGGCAGGAGAGACCATGAGACTCTTATCTCCAATAAACCACCAGAAAACCGGAAGTGGCGCTGTAGCTCAAGTGGTAGAGTGCTCGCCTTGAGCTGAAGAGCTGAGGGACAGCGCCCAGGCCCAGAGTTCAAGCCCCACGACCGACAAAAAAAAAAAAAGTTTTAACTTTCATTAGCCAGTGATCCATAATTACTGTTTTCTATTTCATCACCCTTCCAATACTGGTATTTTCTTCTCTTCAAAAAACAACCCCCAAAAACATGAGTCTTCTTTTTTTCTTTTGTGCTAGTCCTGGGGCTTGAACTCAGGGCCTGGGTGCTGTCCCTGGGCTTTTATGCTCCATTTCTGGCCCTTTGGTGATAAACTGGAGATACATATTTCATGGACTTTCTTGCCTGGGCTGCCTTCAAACTGTGATCCTCAGATATCAGCCGTCTGAGCAAGGATTACAGATGTGAGCCACCAGCACCTGGCTCATGAGGCTTTTCTTAAAGACTTTTTTTCTCTCTTTTACTTTCTCTTGATTCTCTCACATACCTCCCCATGACTTGTTTTCCACAATTCTTCATTTGAAAATTAATGTAAACACCACAATCAGATTTGCTCAACAAACAGAATCATAGGTCTGTTTTACCAAGCACAAAAAGATTCACTCCTTCATTCATTCAGCTAACTGGCCATGTTCTAGTATCCAATGGTAGATACACACAATACAGATGAGAGACAGTGTGCACCTTAAAGTTGTCTACAGTTTACAGTGGAGAATGAGTTGAAGGCTATGAATAAGAACAGACTAACTCAGCCTGACGGTTGAGAAGACTTTTGGAAGGTGAGAACACATAAGCAGAGGTTCTAAGGATATTTGTAGGAACTGTCTAAGTAGAGAGGAAAAGATACCCCTGGGAAAAAAGGACTATGTAAAGGTTACAGAACATTGTGGCGTGAGAGAAGTGTAACCAAGTTGTCATGAATGGACCCCAGGACATGTGTAGGGAAGGGAAATGTGAAGCACACAGCTCATAAAGAAGGCAGAAGCCAGCTCCTGGGGATTACAGGCAGCAACTAAAGAAGTTAGCTCAACCTCTCATTAACCCTGTGATGCATCTCTCTCTTTTTTTAAATTTTAAGTAGTTGTACAAAGAGGTTTCAATTCAACAAGTCAGGTGATGAGTACAATGCATCTTGATCAATGTCACCCCTTCTATCATTTTCCCCCATCTTTCCCAATCCCATCCATACCCTCAAATTACATAGTTCAACCTTTATATAATGTACATTGAAAATAATGACTGCATTTGCTCATCCTTCCTCCCTTCAATGGTCTCCCGCCACCACCACCCTGCCCCAAGATACATCTTGATTGGAAGGTTTCTTGTGTAATTGATTTTTTTTTTTTTTTTTTGGTCGGTCATGGGATGGGGCTTGAACTCTGGGCCTGGGCACTGTCCCTCAGCTTTTTAGCTCAAGGCTAGCTCTCTGCCACTTGAGCCACAGTACCACTTCTGGTTTTCTGGTGGTTTGTTGGAGATAAGAGTCTCACGGACTTTTCTGCCCGGGCTGGCTTTGAACCACGATCCTCAAATCTTAGCCTCCTGAGTAGCTAGGATTACAGGCATGAACCACCAGGGCCCTGCTTGTAATTGATATTTTGTTGATAAACAATTCACACTTAAATTCTACCTTGTAGCTTAGCTTCCATTTGGGGTTTGTTTGGTAAACTGCCACATACCTTTGGACTTCTCTATTTAAAAAAAAAAAAAAAAAAAGAGGAACTTTTGAAAGAAGTTCCTAAAACACAATTTGAGCCCTTGAGATGTAGCTAGACCTGGTCTTAGAAAACTTAAGTAAATAAAAAAATTGTTATTCCAAATGAGAAGTAAAATATTGCCTTCCATTTGCTAGGCATCTCCATACTTAAATTCATACTGACTTATTTTTCCTAGATCCATCTACTTGACTCCTTAACTGGAATTCCCAGGGGCTGGTCTCTGGTTGGAGACTTTCTTAGGTCCGTAGCAACCGTCTGATATCTCACTCTCCTCCACACCCAGCAGAATTAAAGGAAAAATGTGTACCATAAACAGAGTCTTAAATCTTGTCCTAAAATATTGATAATGACAATATCAAAAGGCCAGCTGAGTCTTGGTCCTCTTGCATTAAACAAGCAGACTTGAAATTTCTTATAACACTGCAAACACTCTATAGGTCATAGGCATCTTAAGTCACACCATATAAAATAAAGTATTTTTAGCTTTTTCTTAAGGAAAGGTCAGCAGTACCAGAATTATACTTCCTTTTATAGTTAATTTTATATGGGAAAGGGATTTTTTTAAGAATCTGGAATTTCCCCTTGCATTTTCCATTTATGACCAATTTATAAAACCTTGAAGGTATCAGGGTTGACATGTAGGCAGTCTCTTTCTGGGTTTGGCTGGGAAGTCAACAAGTCTATGTGCAGTGGTATGAGAAGCAAAGATGCTTTCTGGGATCCTTGGGCAGTGATAAAATGGCTCCCCAATGATGAGACACTCTGGGCTAAGAGGTAGATTCCATGACAGCACACTGGCCACCACGGCATACTCAAGCCTGAGAAATGGGGTATGAGGAGTAGGAGGAGCCCCAAACAGCTTTCAAGGAGCTTTCGACAGAGCCTGACCAGGTAACCACAGAATGGGCCACTTCAGAGCCTCCAGGCCACACATTCTTTGTCAAGCCCAGGCATACCTCCAGGAAGGCGCTCCATGGCTCTGAAGTTAGTTAGGGTTCTATTCTGGCACCAAATGGGACCCATCCAGGAGCTTCCCATCCCCAGAGAAATAAGTACCCTGAAACAATGGGAATCAATCGGACTGTCTCATTTTTTTTTTTTTTTACTTAAAACAACAATTTGGGAATTAAACATTGTCAACACAGATATAAATAGAAAGAAAACTTAAGGGGTGGTATTTCATTCTAGAACCAGATGCTCTTTCCTGCTTTTCAAGTTGTGAGTGTTTGGTGAAGGATCCCATGGTTTGGAGAAGGCAGAAGAGGCTTGGGATGAGGCCTCTGCAGGAGGGGTCACCCCTGAAACGCGACTGGTTATCTGCCGCGAAGCCTATCTCCTCACTAAAAGCCTGTGGTTAGATTAATGCTAGCATTTGAACATCTGCTCAGGCCTGCTGGTCGGCAGTCAGGGAAGGAATGTGTCTTCTGTTTATCTCTTTCGTGGCAGAAATGTTCATCACAGAAAGACTGAGCTCCCTGTTTCAAGCAGCCCAGAAGCAGTATGGAGTAAGGTCTGTGTACAAAGACTCCTAAATAAGGACTAGACCTTGCATCAGTCAATAGGTTCATCCGTTTCTTTGATTTGATAGCAGGAGCAGATCTTGCTGGATTGTTCCAAGAAGGAGGTTGGCCACCCCCATTGCGTTATCTCCCAGGAATGTAGTTAGAGTCATGTCTCCTCCTTGACGGTTTAGACCTCAGTAAATTACCAAGGTCTTGACCCAAGAGATGAAAAGTCCTAAGTGATTTTTTTTCAGTCTCCTATCTAAAAATGTGTTTACATTTCTTGAACTCTGGCTGACTGGTTCATTCTTCTGGTGTTACAAGAACTTCCCTTATGCATTAGAATTTATAAGTTTCATTTTGGAGAGACCCACAGTTCTTTTCCAAGCCACAGTGAAGTGAACCTTATCGCAGTACAATTCTGCCGGACTGGATTTGTCCATAGGATGGATCACAGCCAGGCAGCTGTGATGTGGCAAGCTCAGGCATAGCTAATGGAGGCAGTGTGAGGTGGAGGAACAGCACAAAGCAAAAGTCAGGACATCTGGGTGTCAGTTCCTGGTCCTATACTGTTTCAAGACCTGGATATGAGCCTATTGTATGTCAGCCACTCACTGGGCCTCAGTTTCCCCCAAGCTAATTCAATCATGTTAAGGTAACCAACCACTAGTGGCTCACCCTGCAATCCTAGCTACTCGGGAGGCCAAAATCTGAGAATCCTGATTCAAAGCCAGTCTTTGCAGGAAAGCCCGTGAAATTCTTATTTCCATCAATTAACCACCTAAACTCAGAAGTAAATCTGTGGCTTAAAGTGGTAGAATGCTAGCTAGCCTTGAGCAAAAAAACTCAGGGACAGAGCTCAGGCTCTGAGTTCAAGCCTTACAACCTGGTGAGGGTTGGGGGTGGGGAGGAAATATAGAACCACGCACAGCTGTGGGCTCTTAAAGAGATATTGATAAGCACAAAGATGTGAGCACTGAGAGGGGCATTGGCAGCTCACACCTGTAATCCTAGCGACTCAGGAGGCTAAGATCTGAGGATAGCTGTTAGAAGCCAGATAGGGCAGGAAACTCCAGGAGACTCTTATCTCCAATGATCCACAAAAAAAGCCTGAAATGGAGCTGTGGCTCAAGTGGTAGAGCACTAGCCTAGAGTACAAAAAGCTCAGGGCCAGCACCCAGGCCCTGAGTTCAAGCCCCACAACCGACAAAAAAGAAAAAAAAAGAGGTGAGCACTGATCCCATAGAAGAGACTAAAATCTTTGTTACCAGAGCCATGTGCTTAGCTAACTGTTTCTCAAATAAGCCTTCCTTTATAAACATTACAGTTACTTGCATTGGAGGAACACTGAAAAGCCCTAGCCCCTTCAGTGGCATGGTACTTTAGAATCAAACAGTCTTGAACTTATAGACTATCATGGGTGAATGAGCCTATATTGTGAGTCCCAGCTTCCACACTTACAGAGCACAATAATAATCACAACTACAGAGCATAGTCATAGTACCATAGGCCAATGCCATGTCAGTGTCCCTGTGGCTGCTTCGTGGTTGCTTCATAATGCCCATTTATTTCCTCCCAAACCTTCTTTGTTTCATGGTCCCACCCATCCTGTTGCCCCTCCACATTATAAGGGAGAAGGGAAATCTCTGATCTCTCTCCTCTCCCCCCTCTCTTTTTCTCTCTTTCTCTCTCTCTGCCTGCAGAAATATTTTCCTACTTCAGCGAAGTGCAATCATACAAAATTTATATTCAACAGCATCAGCAGCTTTTTTTCCATCAATATTTCCTTTTTAATTTCAGCTTTATCTGAATTTTAACAGCATGAAGAACTTACTTTTGTCCTTTTTGAAAAGCAACCAAAACAAGAAATGCCTAAATTTAAGTATTTTTATAGCAATGTATTTAACACAATGTTTAGATTATGCTTGTAGAGGTTATGAGTGTTATTCAATGAGTAAACGTGAATATCATAGATTTGTGTGTGTTTATAATCTTATATACATGAGAATTTGGTCTGTATGTGAATAGTACATACAAAAATTCATGAAACCTAGATCTGATGACCTATATCCTTTTTCTCTTTGATTTTCATCATAGCAAACACTGAGTCCAGAACCAATCTTCACATGAGTCTTTATGAGGCTTCACCTTTGTTCCAAACAACAGAGAAGCAGGTACAATATTGACTCTGAATGTGCAGTGTTGGGAATCAAGACTCTTAGGTTCTTATCTGTTTGCTGTGTGACTCTAGGTAAGATTCTACATCTCTCTGGCCCTCCTTTCCTAATCAGTAGAAGGAGAGAAGAATTTACTTATAAAGTATATCACAGAGGTCTTCTAGGCTTGGAAGTTCTTCACTCTGTTGGAACTGTATTGTTGGGTTGTGAGTATGAATAAGCAAAGCAGGCCTGGCCTAGATTTCTGCAAAGTCATAAGGATATAAGGATGAGGAAAGTTATCAGCCATGGAGGTAGAATGTATTTTCATTACTAAAGGGGAGAAGAAGAAGAAAAAAACTAATCAAGGAGAAAATGCAAAAATAATCATGAAGAAGAAGAGGGGAAAACACTTCATCTGGATGGGTTAGAAATGTCTATTAGTAGTTCAAAGACATCTGTGTAGAAATATTTATAAGTTTGATCCTTCGTTGGTAGCTCTGAGGCTGTCTCCAGATTCTCCCTAGAGAGACATCTCAGGGAAATTCCTCGAGCTGAATCCACAGACTCAGAGCACTTGAAGCAAAGCAGCTACAGGCTTAAGGGGACTCAGGTCTCTCACTGCTGTGTAACCTCGTCCAGGCTATATCACTAATTCTCCCTTTGCTCTAACTTCCTGTCACTGCCTAGATTTCCTCTCAGTCATGAACTCCTTAAAAATGATAATAGAAACTGGGCGCTGGTGGCTCACCCCTATAATCCTAGCTACTCAGGAAGCTGAGATCTGAGGATCGCAGTTCAAAACCAGCTCATGAGACTCTTATCTCCAAGAAACCACTCAGAAAACCAGAAAGGGTGCTGTGGCTCAAGTGGTAGAGCGCTAGCCTTGAGCTGAAATGCTGAGGGACAGCGCCCAGGCCCAGAGTTCAAGCCCCACGACCAAGAACAACAACAACAAAAACCAGAACAACAAAAAAAACTATAATAGAAATGGAGTTGTTTTTATTTTTTGTTTTTTGGGTCCGATCGTGGGGCCTGAACTCGGCCTGGGCGCTGTCCCTCAGCTCTTCAGCTCAAGGCTAGCACTCTACCACTTGAGCCACAGCGCCACTTCTGGCTTTTTTCTTTTTGCTTATGTGGTGCTGAGGAATCGAACCCAGGGCCTTGAGCATGCAAGGCAAGCACTCTACCACTGAGCCACCTTCCCAGCCCCTGGAGTTGTTTTTAATCTGGGTATCTGAACTGAGTTCTAAAACAGGAGCTGCCCTGTCACTGTTAGAACCCCAAACCTGGATCAGGTCTCCTTTGATGTAAAACATAGCTTGGGCCACCCCTCTCTACTGAGAAACCACAGAAACAACACCTACTTTTTTTTTTTTTCAATGAATTTTTGTGTTTGTTTTTCTGGTGCTGGCCCTAAGGCTTGAACTCAAGGCCTGGGCCCTGTCCCTGAGGTTTTTCTCGCAAGGCTAGTGTTCTACCACTTGAGCCACAGTGCTACATCTGCCTTTTCCTGAGTAGCTTATTGGATATAAGAGTCTCAGGGACTTTTCTGCTAGGGCTTCAAACCACAATCCTCAGATCTCAGCCTCTTGAGTAGCTAGGCTTACAGACGTGAGCCACCAGCACCTGGCTTAATGCATATTTTGAAGGGACTCTTTATAAGAGATCTAGAAGTTGTGGGGGGGGGGGAGCAGTTATTGGAGAGAAGAGTCTCAGACTTCCCAGCCCAGGCTGGCTTTGAACCTAGATCCTCAGCTATCAGCCTCCTGAGTAGCTAAGACGACAGGCATGAGCCATAAGTGCCAGGCATAGAGGCTTTTTTTTTTGTAATAAGTCAATTTTGGCAATCCACAGTCCAATTCAAATGCTTCCTGTACCTTGAAAACACTCCAAGTTCAGAAAGCCCATGGCTACATCTGAGGAGACTTTATATCACCTGCAATCAATGAATGACTCAGCAATGTCAAAATAAGCCCTAGACAAACCTAGCACCCCAAAAGAGCCTAGAACTTGGGCCTTAAACTCTAATCCTGAGTTGTCTTGCTGTAGACAGCATGCTTACTCTGATACTTCATGGGCCTTTGTGAAATTAAGGGGGAAAAGGCAGGATGGGGGTCCAGAGAGCCACCAGAACCAGTTGACTCATTTAAGTCACATAGTCTTAATTCCTTTACAATGAGTAGCAAAGAGAAATCATTTGAAGGAAAATCTAGTAAGCCCACTAGCCCCTGAAACCAGAGAAAGCAGGGGAGAGGAGGTGGAGTACTTCCCAGCCTCCCTCACCCTGCCCCTTCCTTCTTGAGGCTAATGACCCTTTATTAGATTAATCACTGACTCCAATTTTAACTACTTCCTACTCCACATAAATGACTAATTTCATGTTTACCATAAACCATCTGGAAAGGATTTAGAAACAAATTTCTGCCCTTTCAGACTTGAGTTACCTACCTTGATGGGCCATTGGCAAAATGCTATGGACTCTGCTGCCCTGAAGCAGGGAAGGAGAGCACACAAAATTGGTTTTCATCAGCCACAGCACTTCTTTTCTGCCCGCTTTCTTTCTCCAGGGACTCCGCCCGCCTGTCCCCCACCCCCACCACCCCACCCCCTCCTTGGGGTCTGGCTGTATTATCCATCCTACCACATGAAATACGATGTTTTTAGCACAGTGCTAGCCCAGAGGGAAAGAATCTCAAATCGGGAATATTTTGGCATCTCCACCACCCCGTAAGAAGAAGTCACAGGAGCAAACTGGGAAACTGATCCTGACCTGTTATGTAGGTGGTGGAGAAAGAGCTCCACCCGGCTCTGCAGACGGAGGGGGAGGGGTCACTCCCGGCCACTCAGGTCTGCGGGCAGCCTCGGGCGCCCTCTACTGGCGGGACCGAACTCCTCCGCTCGGCGTCCTCGCCCCTCCTGGGGGCGGGAAGGGTGAGGGTCGGGTCTCCAGGTCACACCTCTGGGACGGCGAAAGGTGAGCAGACCCCTTCCCCCCGCCCCACGACTTAGATCCCCGCCCCCTCTCACCTGACCCGAGGGTCAGGAATCCTTCAGTGAAATGAGAGCAGCAGCTGCCATCAGCAACTTCTAGGAGTTGGAAGAGGGGGTTAAGCGGCGAGAGAGGGGGGCGGGGAAGAAAACTACAAGGGGAAGTGTGGAGATGAAAAGAGCGAGGAAAAAAGGAAAAAGAGACAAGCAGACATGTTTCAACTCCAAGCTCCCATTTCCTCTTTCAAATGAACTGCCTCCCCACTGTGAACAGAATCAAGTATTTATGAAGGCATTTTTTGCATATTAATAGCTGGAGCCTGCCAGTTCTGAAGTCCTAAAGGTACCAAACCCGTTTTCTTCTTCTTCTTTTAATGCAGGTCCTTCTCACTCCGCTCAGAATTTGGTATTCCCCTTCAGATTTATTTCCCCTCTGCCTGTGGCTCCTCCCCAGGCCCTCCATTTGATTAGGAGAAATTAGTTCCTAGGATACCTTCAGAGACCCAGTACTGCTCTTCCCTCTGTGGGTCCTGACATCAATCGCCAGCGAGGTTCCTCTTCCCCAGGGCCTTGTCTGCAAAGAGGCTGCAGGTTGGATGAGGTGACCAGGCCCTAAAACGAGTGTTTAAATTGCAAATGAAAATTCCAGGAGGAAATATTAACATATTGATGCAGTGCAGGAAGAAACTTAAAAAAAAAAAAGTAAAATAATTTCATTAAGTTTAGCAGTATTGTAACAGTACTTGGTAAAGCTTATATTCCATTTTAAGAGAAAAACTTTGGGAACTAGAAAAAAATAATGAAAACAAGCCCATATATGGTGGTTCATGCCTGCAGTCTTAGCTACTTGGGAGGCTGGGATGGAAAGGATTATAGTTTGAGGCCAGCCCAAGGTGGGGGGGAGGGTGCTCCTGAGAACGCCATCTCAGCCACTGAAAGCCTGGATTCCAAGATAGATATATAGATATAGATATAAAACATTTTCCTAGGTCTCCAAGAGGCACAAATAAGAGGATTAAAGTCCAGACTATCCTGGGCATACATTTGAGACCCTATCTCAAAAATAACCAAAACAAGCTGGGCACCTGTGGCACATGCTTGTAATCCTAGCTACTCAGGAAGCTGAGATCTGAGGATAATGGTTCAAAGCCAGCCTGGGCAGGAAAGTCCATGAGACTCTTATCTCCAATTAACCACCAAAAAAACAGAAGTGGTGCTGTGGCTCAAGTGGTAGAGCACTAGCCTTGAACACAAAGAGGTTGAGGAACAATGCCCAGACCCTGACCCTGAGTTCAAGCCCCAGAAATTGCAAAAATAAATAAATAAATAAATAACCAAAGCAAAAATAGTTGGAGGTGAGGCTCAAGAGAAAGAGTACCTCACACCTCCCTAGCAATAGGAAGACTTGATTTCAAATCTCAGTACCATAAAAAACTATAAACAATTAATACAAGCATATTAATAGGAAAATAATATAAAACAATACTCATTCTGAGTAGCAATATAAAAAAGTATTCATATTCACTGATTCAGTATTTCTGACTTTTGAAAACCTATCCAAAGGAAATAATTCCACAGAGCAAAAGTGACTATGTCCATAGCCATATTCTCTATAACACAGAAAAATGGAAACAGCCTACCATTCTAACATAGTAATGATTATGACAAAGGTTTAATTCAGGCATTAGAAACAAGGATTTTTAAGCCAAGTACCAGAGGCCCACACTTATAAATATAGCTACTCAGGAGTCTGAGATCAGGACTATAGAAATTCAAAGCCAGGCTGGCACCTGTGGCTCACACCTGTAATCCTAGCTACTCAGGAGGCTGAGATCTATCTCAGGATCCCAGTTCAAAGCCAGCCTGGGCAGGAACATCCATGAGACTCTTACTTCCAGTTAACCCACCAGAAAAGTGGAAGTGGTGCTGTGGCTCAAGTGGTAGAGCACTAGCCTTGAACTGAAGAGCTCAAGAGACAGTGCCCAGGCCGAGTTCAAGGCCCACAATCAACAAATTAATATATAACATCAGGTTTTATTCGGTTGCTCAGTTTCATTCAACTGTCTTCTGAATTTACCTTTCAGGTGTTTCAACACTTTTCAACATTTTATCCTTCTGACTAAGACAAAGAGATCATAAATTTGCTTATCATTGGGAAAAGTTTGGTCTCAAGTATGAAAGTGTCTTGTGTCCGTCTGGGTGGGTGGGTGTCAGCTTGGGATAAGAGAAGCCCTCAGGCCCATTGGTTGGTTTATAGAGTTGTCCAGGCAGAGATTGTCAGTGGAGAGCTTTAAAGAACAAACTACAACCTTAATGAGATTTCCCAGGAGTCATTGCATCTCTTTGTTTAAAACCAGAAAGCAAGCTCCACCGAACTTCACCTCGTCAATTCCCCCTTTGTTCAAACCACCTCCAGTCTAGAGAGAGCAAACACCCTTTCTTTCTCTCAAGCTTTATCTTGTGTTTTGTGTCGGTACTTTGTGGGGATTAGGACTTCACTAGTGTCCTACAAATCCTGTTACATTTCAATCTCATCTCTATTCCTCAAGTCACAAAGCCACTTCTATGTCCTCTATCCTATCTCTGGAGCTTGCATCTTATGAGTTGACTGCAGCATAAATTCATACTCGGGTTCATGTGTCTAAATACTCTTTCTAGATTCCAAAGACTCATTTGTAATCCTAGTGTGGTAGGATCTGGGGAGAAGAAAACACATGTGTGTGCCTGTTTGAGGATTTCACAGATGGCATTCATGTCTCTTTTCTGACTTCCTCTTTCCGGACAATAGACCCACACATGCACTTGTGTAAAAGGTTTAGTGTAATCTTTTGTTTCAGTGTCTCGCTAAGCCATCCCAAGCCCTGACTGTGATTCACCCCTGCAAAACAGTTATCTAAAAGAACCACCTACTGAGCATTAGCCTGGTCTCTTATCCTGCTTAATGTATATCTCTTGTGTCTAGCACAGTCCTGGGTATATGGATGAAGCACACAAAATATTGTCAAATAATTTTCTTCTGGAGAAAGACTGTAATCTTCAGAAGTTCATCATTCACAGGAGAGTTTATAATCGTCACAGGAGGAGATGCTCCTGTTTTAGCTTCAGTGATAATAAGGTTCAGCTGGCATTTCCTTCACAGTTCATTCAGTATTTAGGTTCTGCCCGTTCTTGGTTGCCAGTTGGTACTTGGTATTTCATTCTCTGGTAAAACGTTAGGTCTCATGCAGACTACCTGGAGATCTCGGTGATGCTGGGTAGTATTGACTGTAGCATAGATAACCAAAAGTAAATTTCTCTGTTTCCCATTCAGAGAGAAGGGCCCTGTGTGCCCCAACTGTCTTCCATCTACTCTCCTTCTAGACCCAGTCTCCCTCACCCACTCCCCACTTAATAAATAGGACTTCACTCAAAGGCTTTTCTTTTTGTCAGTTGTGGTTTGAACTCAGGGCCTGGGCATTGTACCTGAGCTCTTTTGCACAAGGCTAGTGCTCTACCACTTTGAGCCACAGTGTCACTTCTAGTTTTCTGGTGGCTAATGCTAAGAGTCTCGTGGACTTTCCTGCCCAGGCTAGCTTTGAACCAGGATCCTCAGATCTCAGCCTTCTAAACAAATTTCATCTTCTGGTGCCAGCTTATCCACAGAACTACTTTATCTGCCCTCAAGTTCCCTAGATCATATAAGGATGATTTCCTGAAAGTGTTTGATTTTGATTGCAACATCAAAACTTTTATTGATTGACTTTTCACAACTGTTATTCCAATGAATTTGTATTTATTGATCTGTTGGTTGCTAGCAATATAACATCTTCCTACTGAAGTCCTTTTTTCTTTTTCCTTTCTTTTCTTTCTTTATTTTATTTTGTAGGTCTTGGGGCCTGAACTCTGGGCCTGGGCACCATCCCTCAGCTATTCAGCTCTAGGCTACTTCTCTACCACTTGAGCCACAGCACCACTTCTTGCTTTTTTTGCTTATGTGGTGCTGAGGAATAGAACCCAGGGCCTCATGCATGCAAGGCAAGCACTCTACCACTGAGCCACCTCCCAACCCCTCCTTTTTTTATTATGAACAATTTCAAACATATATAAAAATAAACAGAATAGTAGAGTACACCTCCTTGTACCTATCCAATATATTAATGGCTGTCTCCCTGTTATCTTGGGAGGGTTTGAGTAGTAGAAAATAACCGCCAGTGGTTTTGAGGTTTATGTACATGGGTTAAGAATCTCTTCCTTAATCCTTTAACAGTCCTGTGGTGGGTCCAGTTATTATTTCCATCTTACACAAGAGGAAATAGATATCAGAATCAGGAGGATGCCATTCACACATGAGATGTGGACTTACAAAGAGACCTAGGATCTGGGGACCCCATATAGCCTTACTTAGATCCAGTCTACTTCCTTACTGGCTGTATGTTGTTAAGTAAGTTTGTTTATCCTCATTGAGACTCAGTTTCTGTCATGGGTAAAGGATAATATTTCCCCTTGAGTTCATGACAAAGATTAGGTGAGGCATAATAAAATAGGACTCAGAACTTGCAGGTATTATTAGTGTTCAAACATGGAAAAAAAAAAGAAAAGTCAAAAAGCAGGAGTAATTGGAAGGAAGACTACGAGCCAATCTATCCACCTCACCCCACCCCTGCCCCCGACTCCCCACCCCTTTCTCTGGTTCCAAGCATCTTCCAAGCCAGCTGGAGTGTATACCTTTGTTCACTGCTTAAAATTCTGCCCATTAGAGACATTCCTTGAGGTCTCTCATAACCCACTGTGATTTCTTTTTCTCTTTTAAGTAATTGTTTTCCATCTCTCCCTAAGAGAACAAGCCTGGCTGTCTAGGAAGGCAAGCAACATGGAGCCTGGAGCACCAGATCACTCAGGGAGTGTCACTACTCCAATACAGCTAGGTTCCAGCCTAAATACAGCCACAAACCTCTCACAGGGGCAGAACCGATCACTCATTTGGCTCAAAAGTTTTCTCCTGTAGTTCACACTAAGCCAGATAAACGATGATTTTGTTGTGTCAACAAATCACTTAATTAAATTGAGAACAATATCAATTAGAATCCATGGATAAGACTTAACCTTCAAATAGTAGAAACTCTGGAGTTAGTGCATCCCAGGTTTCACTATTCAATATCTCTTTGAGAAGAGCCATGAGATGAGCCCTATTTTCTGAGTAGGGAAACTGAGGCACAGAAAGCTTAGTGAGTAAACAAGTCACCCCTCACAAAGGCTAAGGTTGCTGCGTTGCTGTCCCTGCCTCTCACCCTCCGCCATGGTTGCTAGTTATCGGGCTAATTTGCTAAACACTCTGGAGAATATAAAATCTCCTTTTATAGAGTTAAAGTGTAAAATAAAAAGTTAATGAAGAAAGAAATGCCTAATAGGAGAACAAGAAATTTCTTCCCTGGCTAAAAAAACCGACCTTCTCTCTACCAGGCCTACTGGTGAAACTTTCCTGAGATAATCCATTCAGATATTTTGCTATTACCAATTTACCCTTAGAACACACACACACAAAAAAAAAAAAATGACCCAGAGTCAGGCTCTGATAGCTCACACCCGTAATACTAGCTACTCAGGAGGATGAGATCTGAGGATCCAGGCTCAAAGCCAGCCCAGGCAGGAAAGTCCAGGAGACTCTTATCTTCTGTGGCTCAAGTGGTAGAATGCAAGCCTTGAGCAAAACAGCTCAGGGACAGTTCAAGTCCCATGATGGACAAAAAGGAAAAAAAAAAAAGGTGAGTGAGAACCTCTGGTGAGTGAGATGGGCAGAATGAATCCAGATGACCAACACAGGGACTGCTGGCACAGTCGTGGTGGAAAGAAGCAGGCTATGTCTTGGGGACCTGGAAAGAGACAGTTACATACAGGCAGGCTGGATGGTTGAGATCTGGAGGTCCCCTATGGCACTCCGCCCTGGAGAGCTCTTCCTCTCACAGGCCAGGGGAACAGAGACAGAGTCTTTAGAGGAGAGCCCTGGGGGCTGGTGGAGGGGGGGGCGGTCAGCCTTGCTGTGGGCTCCAGATTAGCCTGAGGTTGATACATGGGCCAGGCCCTCAGGGCCTCTCCCGGCAGCCTGGTCAGAGAAGCTAGTCATGTTCCACACAGCTAGCTTTCCCCAATTCTACTGCAATTTTAGGGTCCATAGGCTGCCTTGAGAACAAATAATTGGCCCAAGAAGGCCGAACACTAGGAAAGCAGCCAGGCCCTTAGCTCCAGACAGGAATGGTCATTTCCAGAATTCAGTCTGGGATGGTTTGGGAGGGAAGGAAGAAGCTCAAATCCCAGCCCTACTTCTCCCCCATTCCCAGTGACTAAATCTCTCCAGTCGCCCTGCCCTACCAGGATTGGGGGAGCCCACAGAAGAAGTGGAGAGACTGAGTCCCAGCCAAGGCAGGGAGGGGTGCCTAGTCAGAAAAAGAAGCAACTCTTTTCCATTCGAATGTCCTGTGTGCACCGAGGTTTGAGGTGACAAGGTGAAGACCCTCTGTCAGGGTTTCAGTAAAGGCCCCCCAGCAGCACTGAGATAATGGCTGGAGTATTCCCTAGCACAGCAGATCCCTCCAGCTGCTTTCTACCCTTCCCACTCGCCCCAGCTCAGCTTGCCCACAGGTTCCCAGAGACTCTTGGCAGTGCAGTGGCTCTTGGGGAGAAAGAAGTTGTGAGCTGCGTGGGAGGCAGTTAGACTGCCAGCCTGTGTTGCAGCCTCCTTAATGAGGGACAAGATCTCTCCTTGGAGCCATTAAGCGGCAGCTACAAAGGTGGGGAACCCCAATTAGAAAGGAGTGGGAGACATCAGGAGGAGGCCCAGAGGAACGCCTTCAGGACAGATCCTTGCCTTTGGGGACTTTGGGGATCAGGCGTGTCATGGTAGCTGCTTGGCTTCAGAATCTCATCTCCTTAGCCATGCCAAGACGACTTGTAGAGCTAACTCAAAATATGCAAAGTGAAAAGAGGAGGAAAAAATTACAGGGGAAAAGGTTTTTCCCTGGGTCTGCAGCTCAGATACTATGATCCAACACTAAGCAAGAAAATGATAAATTATTTACTTAATTTTAATGATACCCGCTTTAAGTTTTGCTGTATTTGTCCCATGGTTATTTGCATACAGCCCATATCTCAATTGAATAGCATTAAGTTTACAGCCTGGATTTTCCAATGCTCCCTCGGTTAGAGTGTAAGATTAGCTCTTGAATTCATTAGCAGTCATCTCCTTTTAAATGTCAGATAGCTATTTAAATGCCAAGCACTTATGAAATGCCTCCTGTGCAATTCAAATCAGCTTTACCAAATTAACTCATTAATCTTTATTGTTTCTTTTACTAAACAGAAAGGCTTCCAAGTGTTTTAAGCTGAATATTAAAAATACTGTATAGATGTACACTATAGATGAAACATTTTTTTATTCACATCAATTTGTACAAAGCAAGGGATGGCTTTAGAGTTTCTGCTAAACTTGTCATCTTTTCCATTCGCTATTGAGTCGTCCCCACTAAAGTGTATACAAAAACAAAACCAACTAAAACTGTAGGCAGGGCAGGGAATGTGGCTTAGTGGTTAAGTGTTTGCCTAGTATGCATGAGGCCCTAGGTTCAATTCCTTGGTACCACATAAGATTAATAAAATAAAAGGAAAAATAACCATTAAATTAAAAAAAAAAACTGTAGGCATCTCTGCTTTCTTTCAGTCCTCTTTTTCCCATTTTCCACCCTTCCATTTAGCCTTGTATTTTCTTCTCTTTCCTACACTTTTAGAGTCCTTGGCCCTTGGGTATCCTGCTGTCTTTGCCCTCAACATGCTCAAGAGATTTGAGTATCAGTTTTGATTACTGTACCCTGATAACAGAAGGGATCTCACAATGCCAAAGATGGAGCCCAGACTTTCAGGGAAGAGCAGGCTAAGAATCAGAAACTCTCCTTTCCAAAGAGTTCCTGCTTGAGTTTACTCTCCAAACAATCAGATCACAATAATGTAGACTGCTAAAGATCAATATCTTTATCTTGGGCTGGCTCATTCCCTCACTCCTCCCCACAACGTTTCAGCACTGGGGCTTAAACTGAAGCCCACTTGCCTTTTTCACTCAAGGATGGTTTTCTACTACTTGAACCATAGTTCTACTTCCAAGTTTTTGTTAATGAATTGGAGATGAGTCTTTTTTTTTTTTTTTTGGTCGTTCGTGGGGGCTGAACTCTGGGCCTGGGCACTGTCCTTCAGCTTTTCAGCTCCAGGCTAGCTCTCTACCACTTGAGCCACAGTACCCTTCCAGGTTTTTTCTGCTTATGTGGTGCTGAGGAATTAAACCCAGGGCCTCATGCATGCAAGGCAAGCACTCTACCACTGAGCCAACTTCCCAGCCCAATAAGAGTTTCTTATCTGCCTTCAAACCTTGACCCTCACAGCTCAGCCTTCTGAGTAGCTAGGATTATTGGCGTGAGCTATCAGTGCTCAGCTGATTGGCTCCTTCCAGTCATCTAGTCTTGACTCCAATGTCACTTCCTCAGAGAGATCTTCTCTGACCACCCCAGAAAGTCACCCATTTCCGATCATCCTTAATTAGGAATGATAAATTTGATGATCAAGTTGATCACCTCATTCCTCATCTTCCCTGACCACCTGACCAGCAAGTCACTCATTCCTCTCAATTCCCATCACCATCCCCCATCCTCTATCACTATTGCATCATCTCATAGATGAGTCACCATCTAAAATCATCCTTCTTAGTTAAGTGCTTATTTGCTGACACATGGTAAGGTACTCGATAAATACCAGTTTCATGACTAAATAGAAACCACCCAAGCACATGACTTGCTTTCCTGGATTCAACTTTCTGTCTTCTATCAATAACTCAGAATCCTCTGTGTTTAATCTTTTCTTTCCTCCTATCTCCCAAACTCTTTCTCCCTATCATTTATTTTTCTAGAACTCTTAAAACTAATAAGCAAAATCACAACTGTGCATTCCAGTTGCTGTAGAGATTTCACTGAAAACATCTCACTAAGTAGAATTACTGGCCCTTAACATGAAGAATTATTATAGAAAAAGATTTACAGAGGAGGCAACAATGCTTGATAAGAAATGTACTCATTGCCTTGCCCATGTAATTAATTATAACCCCTCTGTCCGGTATTTTCACAATAAAAAAAATTTTTTAAAGAAAAAGATTTACAGGTCAACTTTTCTCAAAACCCCCCAACTCCCCACTTCAGTCAGCACCATTTAAGGAATTAAAATGATTCCAGGCATTGGAACTGGTCTTGGCTGTGTTTTTTGTCCTCCAGCCTAATACAAAATCTTCCTTGGGGATAATGGTGAAATACTGATAATTAAATCAGTAGTATCTGATTTCTGTTTATTCCATCCATGTTTCATGCAAGACTGTAGAATCTAGGAAGATCAGAATGCTCTGTCTGACTCAAGCTTGGACCAAAGGTTTCCATTTGATCTAGAAAAGAGCAAGGGGATGTCTGCCTGAGAAGCTAATCTGATATATGGCTGAGATGACAAAAAACTGGCTATGTATTCATAAAAAAAAAAAATCCTTATCTCTAGCCACATTTCAAAACAAAGGAAAAGGGTGTGGGTGTTCATTGGAATGATGGCTGCTTGTGGTAACCCACCAACTGTTAATTCCTCTTGAATGCTTACAAGTAATAGAAATGTTATGGGAAGGAGAGTTTATGGCTGCCCAGAGAGACAGACAGACATCTGAGAGTTAGTCTCTTAGAAAATATGGAGATGATCAAGTCCCCACCCAGGGTGATCTCATAGCACACTAATGTATATGACCCCCAAAAGTCAAGTCTGAAAAAATAACAAATAGCTTTTCTCTCTGGGAGTGAGAGACCAGTGCCTTGCAGAAGTCAGGCCTCTGGAGGTCAATGCATACTTCCTATGAAGATGTGTCTCTGTCCCCTCTCCATTTCCAGCGAGAGGGACCATACACTAGCTGCCTCTGCTGTCTGTCACTTATATATCCCTTACATCTAAGCTGTGTATTAGAACCCTGAGTCAAGCACTGCTGTGACTTGGGAACAAGACAGCTATGGCCCCTGTCTCCCAGAGCTTCACCATTTTGCAGTGGAGGGGGGGTAAGGGGTAGGGGGTGGAGAGGGACTGAATCACCTGCTGTGAATCACCTTCTGACATGATTTAAACTTCATGGGCTGGGAAGGTGGCTCAGTGGTAGAGTGCTTGCCTTGCATGCATGAGGCCCTGGGTTCGATTCCTCAGCAGAAAAAAACAGAAGTGGCACTGTGGCTCAAGTGGTAGAACACTAGCCTTGAGCTGAAGAGCTGAGCTGAGGGACAGCGTCCAGGCCCAGAGTTCAGGCCCCACAACTGGCAAAACAAAAGCAAAAACCTTCATTTCCTTCTTTGTTCTTTCCTCCCTCTCAGTGGAAGGGAGGCACATTCTCCATAACAGTGGGGACTTCTGCCCACATAAGGCACTCTGTGTGGCACAGAGAGGACACTTAAAGCTGTACACACCTGTAATCCCAGCTACTTGGGAGGTGGAGGTAGGACAATCTTCATCCAAGCCCAGCCACAGCATAAGACCCTATGTGAAACAAATAAAAAATAAAAGTGGTAAAGTACCTGCCTAGTAAGCATGAGGTCCTGAATTAAATCTCAAGTACTAGAGGGATTTTTTTAATACCCAATACATATTTATTAAATAAATAAATGAAACTGGGGAGATAGAACCAGGCAATAATGGCCTCATAAACCTAAGCCTATTGGCAGTGGTCTTAGAAAGTGTTAAACAGAAGAGTGATGTGGTTAGTCTGCATCTTGTAAAGATCACCCAGTTGCAGTTGCAGGGTGGAATGTGGGCTGGAAGGCAACTTTCAGATCAAACTGTGCATGGTAGTGACTATAGAGAGCTGGCCCCAAATACCAGTCTCCCCAGGCCTCCCAGACTCCTCTTGTCTAATTCTCCTTCCTTCTCAGCCACATTTATTCAAGTGACACTTACTTTCCTATTTTTTTTTCGGGGGGGGGGGGAGTCAGGGGAGTGCAGAGGGCAATAATAAGGTTTGAACTAGGGCCCTATGCTTGCTAGGCAAGTACTCTACCACTTGAGCCAAATTTCCTGGTTTCTAGCCCTTTTTCTTTTTAGTTTATTTTTGATGTTGTGTTTTTGTTTGGTTTGGTTTGGTTTTGCAAGTAGGGTCTGGCATCTCTTTTGCCTAGGGCTGGCCTAAAATAAAACCTACGGCCTGCCACATAGCTGAGCCCACAGGTGCTTGCCATCATAGCTGCCCTTGGACCTCCATCCTCCAGATCTCCACCTCCCACACAGCTGGGATTATATGCATGAGCCACTGTGCCTGGTTCAGACCAAGTTTTCTAATATACCAAATATATTTTCAGCTCAAAAAAGAATTGGAGGGCTGGGAAGGTGGCTCAGTGGTAGCGCGCTTGCCTTGCATGCATGAGGCCCTGGGTTCGATTCCTCAGCACCACATAAGCAGAAAAAAAAAAGCTGGAAGTGGCGCTGTGGCTCAAGGGGTAGAGTACTAGCCTTGAGCTGAAGAGCTGAGGGACAGCTCCCAGGCCCAGAGTTCAGGCCCCACAACCGGACCCACCAAAAAAAATTGGGATCTTGCTATAACTATATTTGCTGTAAGGCAGGTTTGATTTGTAGAACTTATAGAAATATAAAGATCTCATTTTAAAAAGGAGTCTTAGAGCTGGGCACCAGTGGCTCATGCCTGTAATCCTAGCTACTCAGAAGGCTGAGATCTGAGGATTGTGGTTCAAAGCCAGCCTGGGCAGGAAAGTCCCTGAGATTCTTTTTTTTTTGTGGGGGGGAGGGAGGGGGGGGGCCGGTCATGGGGCCTGAACTCTGGGCCTGGGCACTGTCCCTCAGCTCTTCAGCTCAAGGCTAGCACTCTACCACTTGAGCCACAGTGTCACTTCTGGTTTCTTTTTTTTCTGTTTATGTGGTGCTGAGGAATCAACCCAGGGCCTCAAGCATGCAAGGCGAGCGCTCTACCACTAAGCCATCTTCTCAGCCCTGTCCCTGAGATTCTTATCTCCAATAAACCACCAGAAAACCGGAAGTGGCGCAATGGTTCAAGTGGTAGAACACTAGCTAAAGAGCTGAGGGACGGCATTCAGGCCCAGAGTTCAAACCCTATGACCGACAAAAAAAAGTCTTAGGGATTAGAGGCATGACTCAGTTGTTAGAATGTCGGCCAACAAGCCAAGTGTCATGAACCCAGTGGAGTACTGGCTACAGATGACAACAACAAAGGAGTCTTAGAGTTGGGCATGGTGATTCACTCCTGTAATTCCAACATGCTAAAGGCTAAAGTAGTAGGATCATAAGCACAACTAACCTGTGCTGCACAGCAACACTTGGTCTCAAAAACAAAAACAAGCCAAGCACCAGTGGCTCATACCTGTAACCTTAGCTACTCAGGACACTGAAATCTGAGGATCATAGCTCAAAGCCAGCATGGGCAGGAAAGTCCAAAAGACTTTTTTCTCCAATAAATTACAACAGCAACAACAACAAAAAAGCTGGAAGTGGAGCTGTAGTTCAAGTGGTAGAGCGCTAGCCTTGAGCAAAATGGCTCAGGGACAGCATCCAGGACCTGAATTCAAGCCTCAAGACTGGAAAAAAAAAAAGAAAGAGCCTTGGACAGGGATTTTAGCTCCTTCATATGCCAGCTGAATGACTTGTGAAAGTTGCTGAGCCTCCCAGAGGCTCCCAGATTCCTCATCTCACAGGGTTGTTGGGAGGATTAAATGAAATAATTACAAACCTGGGAAGGCCTCTTTCCCTTCTCCGGACACTCTTAACCAGTCTTTCATTCTCTACACCTATGGGGTCCCCTGTGTCTTTGGTGGTAATAAAAATAGATGTGTTGCTACTAGTGTGAGAGCGATGAAAAGAAATTGCTTTTTATAAATATTAGGGGATTTGGACTGGCTCTTGTCGCAATGTGTATCATTCTTGTGAAAGCTGGGCTTTCTGTTTCTCTCCCAGGGAGCCAGGCAGTCCTTGGAGGCAGCAGCTCAGAAGACAGGAGAGCCTCAAAGCTGTATAAATAAAGGGCTGATATGTTCAAACGAAACAGAAGTTTACACGTGCAAGCTGCACATCGACATGACGCCGTTCCTGAAGGTGAACTCACACTGAGAAGGCGAGGGGTTTTATAGACACATACACAGGAATTCCAGTTAACACACTCCTGCATGGTGCAAAAACAGCTTCAGAAGTCCCTGGGCGCTTCTACTTTATCAGAAGGGATAGAAAATGAGGCAGTTGGTAGCAAGATGAAGAAAGAACAAATTAGGACAGTAATCTCAGTGAGCCATCGGGGACAAATCAGTTGGGTATCTGGTTAGAGTGGTGGGGACAGGGAATAGAGAAGAATAACTTTGAATCACCTTTGAAACAGTCAAATGTAATTCATTTTATCTCCACAGTAACTAACAGTGCTACTGGTTTACAAGTATGACTTGGTAAAGTTGATATAACTGCTGTGAAGAAGTCTGATTGTTGAGTTAACTATTTAGAAGTCAGCTATAGATTCTCTTGGAAGTATTTGGCTTTGTTTTCTGTTCTTCAAGTGCTGATCTCCCAAACGTGATTGGTTTCTGGTTAAGATACTGAGCACTCTAATGAGGAGAATATCTTTGTCTATTTTTAGAATATTTGCTCCCACCCCAGCTTCTAACACAGTCTCTGGCCATGGAAGGTGCTCACCAAATGCTCCAAGAATTAACCCATCCATTTCAACACTCAGCTTTTTCCTACCCATTCTTTGTACTTCTCAGCACTAACTGAACTGAAAACAAGTGACCATGGAATCCAAGCAACTGACCGGGAATAGAAACAGGGTTGGCATGGAAGGAAGGCTTCCACCATGCTACCTTCAAGGGCACCATCCCTTGAAAGAAGGGACTCTGAAAGACAGAAATAGGGAGAGGAGAACTTCCGTCAGTGAACTTTCATCCATGGTCCCCTTTATTCTTAGCAATCGTTTACTTTTTTCCTTGGGACTTAGAGTCCTAAGGCTGGTACTTCCTAGGATAGTGATATCATCATCATTATCAATATTCCATTTAGTCCATATGTGAGCACCTGGTATGTATCTGGCACTTTCGCATACTAGATTACATCCATCAACACAACAGACCAAAGTGGGCTTAGAATGTAGATCAGTGATGGAGTCCTCTAGCATTCACAAGTCCTAAGATTCCAGTCCCAGCCCTGCACCACTCCTCTAAAAAAACCACAAAAATACAACCGCACACCAAGGCTGAACACTGGTGTTTCATGCATGTCATGTTCGCTACTTGAGAGACTGAGACATGAGGACCACAGTTCCAAGCCAGCCTGGGCAGAAAAATCCATGAGGCTCTTATCTCCAATTAACCAGCCAAATAAACAACAAAAAAAGACAGAAGAAGAAGTGTGGCTCAAAGTAGTAGAGCATCAGCTTTGAGTGACAAAGCAAGAACTCAAGGCCCTGCATTTGTTAAAGCCCCAGTATTGTGCACTATGTGTGTGCACATGTGCACACGCACACACACATACACACACACTACTCCATATCAGACCAAGTTCTCTGCTCTCTCCAAGGTAGTACAGGGAAAAGATCCTAAGCAACAATAAATTAAGTGCATGGTATGGTAAAAAGATATCCTTGGGCTGGGAAGGTGGCTCAGTGGTAGAGTGCTTGCCTTGCATGCATGAGGCCCTGGGTTTGATTCCTCAGCACCACATAAGCAGAAAAAGCCAGAAGTGGTGCTGTGGCTTAAGTGGTAGAGTGCTAGCATTGAGCTGAAGAGCTGAGGGACAGTGCCCAGGCCCAGAGTTCAGGCCTTACAACTGGCAAAAAAAAAAAAAAAAAAAGGTATCCTTGCTAAGGAATTACAATAAGAACATGTTTATTTATTTATTTATTGCCATTCTTGGGGCTTGAACTCAGGGGCCTGGGTGCTGTCCCTGAGCTTCTTTGGCTCAGGGCTGGCATTCTACCCCTTGAGCCACAGCAACAGTTCCAGCTTTTTTTTTTTTTTTTTTGCTTATGTGGTAGTGAGGAATCAAACCCAGGGCCTCATGCATGCAAGGCAAGCGCTCTACCACTGAGCCACCTTCCCAGCCCCAAATGTAATGCATCTTATCTTCACAGTATTTCATTCATTTCTCCTTGGTGTATGTAGGAAGCATTGCACATTTCAGGGGATGCGGGTAGATTTTTAAAAATGGAAGCAGCACAAAAATGCAAAGAAAAGTAAATAATCGCAGTTGCTAACATTACTGAGCTAATGTTACTGTGTTAGGCTCTGTCTTAAATTTCATGTACATGAACTCATTTCATAAGAAGTAGGTAACAGGACTGGGAAGGTGGCTCAGTTGCCATGCTAGCACATCCAGCATATTACAAACACTTGCCACCATGCCAGTTTGGTTTTCATTTTCTCTTCTTTCTTTTTCCTTCCTTCCTTCCTTTTTTTTTGTTCCTCGTGCTTCTCCTTTCTTCTTCTTTCCTTTTCTTCTTCTTCTTCTTCTTCTTCTTCTTCTTCTTCTTCTTCTTCTTCTTCTTCTTCTTCTTCTTCTTCTTCTTCTTCTTCTTCTTCTTCCTCCTTCTCCTCCTTGTCTTCCTTTGTGTGTGTGTGTGTGTGTGTGTGTGTGTGTGTGTGTGTGTGTGTGTGTGTGTGTGTGTGTGCGCGCGCACGCGCGCGCCAGTACAGGACATTCAGAGTAATATGCTCTCCTTGGTTTGTTTGTGTTTTGTTTGGTTTTCTTTTTTGGCCATTCCTGGGGCTTGAACTCAGGGTCTGGGCACTGTCCCTGAGACTCTTTTGCTCAAGGATATTACCCTACCACTTGAGTGACAATGCCACTTCTGGCCTTTTCTGTTTATGTGGTACTGAGGAATCAAACTCAGGGCTTCATGCATGCTAGGCAAGCACTCTACCACTAAGCCCCACTCCCAGCCCTCACCTTGGTTTTTATGCTCAGGGTTAGCACTCTACCATTTGAGCTACACCTCCACTTCCAGCTTTATGCTAGTTACTTGGAGATGAGAGTCTCATGGATTTGTCTGTCTGAGCTTCAAACTTTAATCCTCAGCATTCAGCCTCCTGAATAGCTAGGATTACAAGCATGAGCTACTATCACCTAGCTTAGAGGGACCCAACTTCTATCCAAACTATAACTAATGCTTGCCTAGGAAGTTGAGGCCCTTGGTTTGGTCCCTGCACAGAAAGGGGAGGGGGGAGGGAAGGAAAGAGGGAGGGAGGGGGGCTGGAAAGGTGACTCAGTGGTAGAGCGCTTGCCTTGCATGCATGAGGCCCTGGGTTCGATCCCTCAGCACCACATAAGCAAAAAGAAAAAAGCCAGAAGTGGCGCTGTGGCGCAAGTGGCAGAGCGCTAGCCTTGAGCTGAAGAGCTGAGGGACAGCGCCCAGGCCCAGAGTTCAGGCCCCATGACCAGACCCAAAAAAGAAAAAAGAAAAGAAAGAGTGAGGGAGGGAAGAAGGGAAGGAGGGAGGGAGAGAGAAGAAAAGGAGGAGGAAAGAGGAGGAGGAGGAGGCAGCTAACAAAACTAGAGTATGGATCATAGGGGTGTTTGCCTAATTTTGTCTGATAAATTCTTTATGGTATATTATCCCAATAGAGAAGTGGAGATGAACTGGACTCTCATGAAGAACCAAAAGAAACCCTCAGAGAAAGTGATGAACTCAGCCAAGGTAGAAACAGCTGGCTTGGGTTGGGTAATCTCATTATAATTGTGTGATGACCTTTATGCTGTTAAAAGATGCTAATAGGAAAGAACCATTTTGTTTTCCCTTGGGCTGGGGGCTGGAAGTCAGAACACAGTAAAAAGTGCCACTACCTGGGCTGGGAAGGTGGCTCAGTGGTAGAGTGCTTGCCTTGCACCCGTGAGGCCCTGGATTCGATTCCTCAGCACCACATAAGCAGAAAAAGCTGGAAGTAGTATTGTGGTTCAAATGGTAGAGTGCTCACCTTGAGCTGAAGAGCTGAGGGACAGCATCCAGGCCCAGAGTTCAGACCACCATGACCATACAACAACAACAAAAAAAAAGTTCCAATATCTGCCTCTGTTTTTGTGCATCATAAGCAAAAGTGTCCTTGGATTATTGAAAGAGTTCTTCCCTACAGAGGTAGGATTGATGCAAGAGAGTGCAGACTTTGGGGTCATTAAGAGCCCTGCCAGCATCTCCTCTATTCCACCTGTTTTCATGGGGCTGGGGGTTGATTGTAGAGGTAAGAGAGCTAAAGTTCACGGCCTGGAGGAGTGATATTACAACAAGCAGGGACCATCATCTAGATGTCCCATGTCACCCACGGTGGGTGGTAACTGAAGCTCAGTGGTGGCTTCCTCCAAAAATGATGGTGCATTTGATGGTGGTGGTGGTGGGAGTTAGCCTAGAACCACTGAACTTTATGACTTAGTTTATAGTCCCAGCCCCTGAACCCTACTCTAAGCTCTTTCTTGGGGTACCTGCATGTGTGGAAAGGTATTGGTTAGATCTGGAGAGCAAAGCTGTTCTTTATCCTCACAGCCTCTGGCAAGGAGCAGGAACTTGAGAGAGTTACATTCTCAAAGGTGGATGCAGAGCCAGACAAGAGGAACATGCTAATTTTTGCTGTTCAAAGGTGTCCAGCAGAGGCAGCACATGGGAGCTGGACACTCAGTGACCAAGTCATTCAAGCTGTGCTGGCCTGAGTTACAAAAAGATCCCCAAGCGGGCTCTTTAGATGCAGTGTTCTGCACAAGTTAGCAGTTCAGACCCACAGCTGCTGAGTGAGAGCATCTGTGGTGTTAGACTTCCTCTTTACTAATCCATGCCTAGACCTAGAGTCCTCATCTGTCCACTAAGGCTCAAAACAGCTCCTCCATGTTAGGCTGCATAAAGAAATCATTCACATTTAAGAAACAATAATAGAGGAAGTAAATTTGATCAAAGAACATTATATGCATATATGAATATATCACAATATAGCCCTCTTATGCAATTAATATACACTGATAAAAAATAATTCACATAAGCCAGACACTGGTGGATCAAACCTGTAAATGTAGCTACCTAGATGCCTAAGATCTGAAGATCACAGTTCAAAGCCAGTGGGCAGGAAAGCCTGTTATCTCCAATTAACAACAACAAAAAAAAGCTGGAAGCAGCTGGGTGCCAGTGGTTCATGCCTATAACTAGCTACTCAGGAGGCTGAGATCTGAGGATCGTGGTTCAGAGAAAGCCCAGGCAGGAATGTCCATGAGACTTTTATCTCCAATAAACCGCCAGAAAACAGGAAATGACACTGTGGCTCAAGTGGTAGAGTGTTCATCTTGAGCTAAAGAGCTGAAGGACAATCATAAATCACTTCGGCAAAATAGCAGGATACAAAATAAACCCACAAAAATCAGTTGCCTTCCTATACACTGATAATGTACAGGAAGAGAGGGAAATAAAGGGAGCAACCCCATTTACAATAACCTCCCGAAAAATAAAATATTTAGGAATTAACCTAACCAAAGATGTAAAAGAACTATTTAATGAGAACTATAAAAAGTTAAAGAAAGAAATTGCAGAAGACACTAGGAAATGCTCTTGGATAGGCCGACTTAATATAGTAAAGATGGTAATACTTCCAAAACTAATATACAAATTCAACGCAATTCCTATTAAAATCCCAATGACGTACATCACTGAAATACAGAAAACAGTCCAAAAATTCATATGGAACAACAAAAGACCTAGAATAGCCAAAACAATTCTAGGGGATAAAGACAATATGGGAGGGCTATCCATGCCGAACTTCAAACTCTACTACAGAGCTATAATAACAAAGACAGCATGGTACTGGCACAAAAACAGACCCGAAGACCAATGGAACAGACTAGAAGATCCAGAAATAAATCCACAGGCCTACAGCCAGCTGATATTCGACAAAGGAGCCAAAGACATACAATGGAAGAAACACAGCCTCTTCAACCGCTGGTGCTGGGAAAACTGGGCAGCCACATGCAGAAAACTAAAAGTGGACCCCAGCCTATCACCATGCACCAACATCAACTCAAAATGGATTAAAGACCTTAACATTAAACCTGAATCTCTGAAACTACTGCAGGACAGAGTAGGAGAGACACTTGAACTAATAGGCACAGGAAGGAACTTCCTGAACAGAGTCCCAGGGTCACAACAAATTGGAGAGAGACTCGACAAATGGGACTACCTTAAAATAAAAAGCTTCTGCACAGATAAAGCTATCGCAACCAAGCTAGAAAGACAACCAATTGGGAAAAAATATTTACCAGCATTATATCAGACAAGGGGTTAACATCCTGTATATACAGGGAACTCAAGAAACTAATCCCTCCCAAATCCAACAAACCAATTACTAAATGGGCAAGGGAACTAAAGAGGGACTTCTCAAATGAAGAAATAAAAATGGCAAAGAAACACATGAGGAAATGTTCATCATCCCTGGTGGTGAAGGAAATGCAAATAAAGACAACCCTGAGATACCACCTTACCCCAGTCAGAATGTCCCACATCCACAAATCAGCCAACGACAAATGCTGGAGGGGATGTGGAGAACGAGGAACGCTATTACACTGCTGGTGGGAATGTACACTCATACAACCACTTTGGAAAGCAGTCTGGAGGGTCCTTAGAAAGCTAAAGATTGACCTCCCTTACGACCCAGTCATACCACTTCTAGGCATCTACCCTGAACAACAGGAACCAATATACAAGGACACGTGCACCTCCATGTTTATTGCAGCACTGTTCGCAATAGCTAGGATATGGAAACAACCTAGATGCCCCACCACAGATGAATGGATCCAAAAATTGTGGTATCTATACACAATGGAATATTATGCAGCCATTAGAAATGACAAAATAATGGCATTTGCAGGGAAATGGATGGAGCTAGAAGGAATCATGTTGAGCGAGGTAAGCCAAGAACGAAGAGACAAACAGTACATGGTCTCCCTGATAAGTGGATGATGAATCCAAAATGTTAGGTGATATGACAAAACTAACAGGACTTAAGAAACAAAGAACTCCCACTCATCTGGTTGAACCACTACTAAATATCCCCATGCTGCTGATCACATATATGGTATATAACATATGAGCACCGTTATATATTACAGACTGTGATAGACAATTTGCTCCAGGAAAGTTAGAATGAACTTGTGACTTTAAATGAGCATCATTATTCCACAATACTGTGAATTTCCGGAAATTAAGTAATCACTTAATCACAATCAAAAAAAAAAAAAAAAAAAAAAAGAACCTTGGGGAAGGGAGGGAGGGAGGGGATGGTAGGGGGAAAACAATGGAGGGGGTAACAATGTTCAAGAGGAAGTGGAAGTGTACTCATTACCTCACTCATGTAACTGTAACCCTCTGTATAGTATCTTTACAATAAAAAAAAAAAAAAATCTCAGCCAGGTATTGGTAGCTCACATCTGTAGTCCTAGCTACTCAGGAGGCTGAGATCTGGAGAATCAGTTTAAAGCTAGCCCAGACTGTGAGACTCCATCTCCAACTAACCAGTAAAATACTGGTCTACAGGTATGGCTCAGGTGGTAAAGTGCCAGCTATGAACAAAAAAAGCCCTGCACATCACAAACAAACAAACAAAAAACCCACCATTTTTTATCCATCTGCCTACAATTAAAAAGAAATAAGAGGGCTAGGAAGGTGGCTCAGTGGTAGGGTGCTTGCCTTGCATTGCATGAAGCCCAGGGCTCGACTTCTCAGCACCACATAAGCAGAAAAAAGCCAGAAGTAGAGCTATGGCTCAAGTGGTAGAGCACTATCCTTGAGCTGAAGCACTGAGGGACAGCACCTAGGCCCAGAGTTCAGGCCCCACAACCAACATGGAAGTTGCCCCATGAAAGTTAGAATGTGTTTGTGACTTTAACTAAGCATCTATCCCACAGTACTGTGAAATTTGGGAAATTATGTAAACAATCACAATAAAAAAATTGAAAAAAAAAAAAAAAAAAAAGAGCTGAAGGACAGCACCCAGGCCCAGAGTTCAAGCCCCATGACCAACAAAAAAAAAAAAGCTGGAAGTGGAGCTGTGGCTCAAGTGGTAGAGCACTAGCCTCATTCAGACCCTGAGTTCAAGCCTCAGGACTAGCACTCAAATAAATAAATAAATATGATGCACATAAAGAGCCTGTTAAGGGGTACTAATTTTTCCTTGGACATTACACAAATAAATACTATAGTCTTATGGTCAACACTGCTTATCTATTTGTGAAATGGCACCTTGACCTTTCCTGGCCCTTCTGAACAGACCACCTATAGGATGCGGGAGGCCATACAGCACAGTATTGATGTCTTACTCAAACATAGTAAATTTTACACTGATTTTTAAAGGATCTTGTTGTTTCTGGGTATCAGACAATAATATATTATGATCATCTGATTCCTGGGTTTGGTCAAGCTTTTAAGCACGGTTTCTGCTAACATGAGGTTTCTGTCCCCTCCATTTTCGGAGCTGAGTGACACTAGCCAGAGAAATGCTCTGCAGTTTTCAGATCTTCCACATTGTAAATCACATGTGCAGAAAGTGAACTCTGACAAGGCCCCTCATTCTTAGCCAAGTGCAATGGAGATTTCAGGCAGCACAGAACATAGCCAAAACGAAGCCAGGACTGAGCTGAGCAGATTTCCTGTCTCAGACAGCAGAGCAGGCTCCAGCTGAGTTCCACGAATGTTAGTCAGACAGTCTCTAAGGCAATGAAATATCACTGTTGAAAGTTAAAGATGGCATTGCTGTCCTGAATGATAAATGTGAATGTGTTCAGAAAGGATTTCAAATCTTTGAAGGAAAAAAAAAAAAAGGAATGCTAAGGAACTTTTTTCAATAATTTAAAGATAACTCTTAAAAGGTCTTAAGGGTCATTGTCAGGACTGGGTTTTTTTTATTCGTTTGTTTTTGTTTTTCCAACCCCCAATTAAGTGTGATCTCCATGGCTAATTTTAAGCAGTGAACCCGTGAGAGGTGAGAATACTTGCTAAAAACACTATATGCTGAGGATCTCCGTTTGAATCCAGCAAGGGCAAGAAATTTTCTGAGACTCTTACCTCCAATAAACTACTCAAAAAAGCCAGCAGTGGCACTGTGGCTCAAGTGGTTAAGAGCTCACTTAGAGAAAAAAAAAAAATTAAAACAGAAGCTCCAGGACAGTACCCAGGCCCAGCCCAGAGTTCAAACTCTAGGACCAGCCCAAAAAAAAAAAAAAAAATCGATCAATCAATAGATAGATGGAGATAAGGCCTTCCTTTCCATCCCTATACACATGTATTATTCACACACACATGCACCAAACTCCAAGAAAAAAATAATAAAGTTTCTGTATTTGTTTATTTCCTAAGCTGATAGTTCTCAAACTTTACTAAGCCATAGAATCACCTGGAAATTTTGTAAAAAGGATTTCTGGGCTTTGGGCAGGGCTTGAGTGGCAAAGTGCTTGCCTTGCAAGTCTGAGGTCCTAAGTTTAAACTAGAAGTGAATCTGTGGCTCAAGCCTTGAGTAAAAGAGCTCAGGGACAGTGACCAGGCCCTGAGTTCAAGCTCCAAGACCAATGCTCGTGCGTGCACACATGCACACACACACACACACACACACACACACACACACACACAAAGAGTTGGGGGAAAGCACAGGCACAGCTAAACAGTTCTGTGAGGTATCTCAGGCTTCTCCCCTACATGAGAAAATCTAGGTATCAAATAACATATATCTTTGGTCACAGAGCTGAGCAGTGGACAAGTCTCAAGACTGACTGACTTTCCTAGGCTCTGTAGAGATTTATCTCCCTGTGAAATCTCATCTGTCTCTCTCCCTCTCTCCCTTCTTCCCTTCCATCTTCCTTCTTTCTGTCCCTCCCTCCATTTGGAGAATGAAGAGATTCTTCTGACAATTATTGCATTGCTATGCTAGTCTTTTTTTTTCCTTGCCAATCCTAGGGCTTGAACTCTGGATGTTGGTGCTGTCCTTTTGCTCAAAGCTAGTGCTCTACCACTTGAACCACAACACCACTTCTGGTTTTCTTCTGAGTAGTTAATTGGAGATAAAGAGTCTCAGACTTTCCTGCCCCAGCTGTCTTTGAACCACAATCCTCAGATCTCAGCCTCCTAAGTAGGTAGGATTACAGGTGTGTGGGGGGGGGGGAGGCCGCCCCCGGGGCCTATGCTATTCTTTTTTTAAGAAGACAATAAATGTGGACAGTCAAGGGAGGGAGGAAAAGACCAGAGGCAACAGTGAGCCTGTGCTTTGTAGCCTCCAGTTCTGGACTGGCAGCATTTGTGACCAGAGCTGGGCTCAGTTCCCAGCGCCTGCCCTCCAGTACCTCTCATTCATCTCAGCAGGATCACCTCCATTCCCACCTGACCCCTCACAAAACAAATGCTCCTTGGATGAGCTCCCAACCCAAGCAGATCTTCCCTCCCCCCCCCCCGCCCCCTCCCCCCCCACCCCCACCCCCCGCAGGTGGCTCTCTCTTGGAGTCTTTTTTTTCCCCTCTCCGTGGTGGCTTGTTATGTCTTCAAGCTCTGAGACCTCCTGTGGATCCATCCTTAGCAGGAGACTTGCAGAGCTAAAAGGTCTAAAGCTCTGAAAAGCAAGCAGGAGGGACCACAAGGGGGGTGGGGGGTGGGGGAGGGGTAGATAAAAGACAGACAAACCTCTGGAGGGCCACCCAAATAATTTGGATGTTTTAATGTTTTGTTTTGGTTTGGGGGGTGGGTTGCGTTTTGTTTTGTTTTGTTGCCAGTCCTAGGGCTTGAACTCATGGACTGAACACTGTCCCTGAGCTTCCTTTGCTCAAGGCTAGCACTCTTATCACTTGAGCCATAAAAAGGATAATGAAGCTCAGAAAGGTTGGGTAACTTGCCTGAAGTCACACAGACAGCAAGTAGAGAAGCTGAGCTGTATTCAGGTTTCTACTGTTGTGCCCAGGTACCAGGACCCCCACCAAGACCACCACCAAGAGTCAGACTTTACAGCTGTTTTAAGGTTTTATTTAGATGGGCTGTAGCTCAGGCCTCGTCCTACACTCCCATACAGCAGAGCCCTGAGCTAAAGATTTGCAGGGCTTATAAAGGCACACAACCAACCAGGTGTTTGGACCACCACGTGTTGCTGCTAGACAGAATTTGCTGATCTTAGGTTTAAACAAGCAACAAGTGGTCACTGCCTCGAGTACTTTAACCCTCCATTCCCCTCCTTGACTTATGGTCCTCAGACACAATCTTGTGGCTCCAGCCCCAAACTAAACTCCAACAGCTCTTGATCTTGAACAGGTTCTTCTAGTCCCTCTGACCTTAGCCATAAACAACAATACCAATAACAATCAGTCCATTTTTCTTTTCTTGAGGTGTACGCGGAGTGGTTGGGTAGGATGCTTGGAGACTTCCCATGTTTCCCCACAGTCGTCCAGGGCAAAGGGGTCAGCCCGTCTGGCGTGGGAGCAGTGGATCCAAGCAGCAATGCCGTCCACCTTAAGCGCAGTGGGTGTAGCCAGTAGCACCAATGTAAGGTCCCTTCCACCATGGTTCCAGAGATCTCAAGTTGTGCTTTCAAACAAACACCCAGTCCCCTGGTTTAAACGAATGGGGGGGTAGGAATAGAAGCAGAATCATACGCTTTTAGTTGAGACCACATACTCTTATTCACTAGCTGTAAATAAGCTTACACAGAAATTCAGTATCATCCAAATCAGCAAGCAATTAAAGCCAAGCTGATAGGGTGAATTTCTTACTCTAAACTGGGCAAAAGGAAGAAGCGATACCCAATCTGCGCCAGTCTCCAAAGCCAATGTAGTTAAGGTCTCTTTTAGAGTCCAATTCATTGTTTCTACCTGCCCTGAACTCTGGGGTCCAATCCGTCCCCAGTGCTATGGCTATTCCCTGACTTACTTTTGAGACGAAGGCCGGTCCATTGTCCGACCTGATGGTGGATGGGAAGCCATACCTGGGTAGGATTTCTTCCAGGATCTTCTTAGCCACGACATTCGCGGTCTCATGCTTTGTGGGGTATCTACAAAAACTAGCAAATATTTATATCCAAATTTTCCAGTTTTTATTTCTGTGAAGTCTACTTCCCAATACATACCTGGCCTATCTCCACGGAGGCGAGCTCCTTTTGTAACCAGTTGATTGGGGGCATTGGTGAGCTGACAGGCTTTACAATTTTTAACAATGTCCTCAATGTGTTGATTCCTTGCCTAATTTTTACTTTGAGTGTTAGAGCAAGTCCTGCATTCTTCAGGTTCCCATGTGAGAGACCCGATGGATTCTCTTAAGAATCCCCTTGTCCAATCTTTGTGGCAAGATAAGTTTCCCCTCACCAGTTTTCCACCAGTCTTTATTTCCTTCTCTGTCCGGGGATTTATAGGCCATGGGAATTTTCTTGATCCACGCCAAGTCTTCTTGGGAGTACTGAGGCTCAGGAGGCAAAGCTCGTGGCCCTGGAGTCAGTACTTCCACTCTGGGCTGGAGGGCTGCCTCCTTAGCTGCCTGATTGGCCAAGTTATTTACCTTTTGATGGCCAGGGCAGTGCATAATGGCAATATTTGCTGGTTCCCATAAGGTCCAGATGAGGCTTAAAATTTCTTTCTTTCTTTTTTTTTTTTTTGGTTTTTGTTTTTTTGGGTCCAGTTGTGGGGCCTGAACTCTGGGCCTGGGCACTGTCCCTCAGCTCTTCAGCTCAAGGCTAGTGCTCTACCACTTGAGCCACAGCGCCACTTCCGGCTTTTTTCTTTTTTGCTTATGTGATGCTGAGGAATCGAACCCAGGGCCTCATGCATTCAAGGCAAGCGCTCTACCACTGAGCCACCTTCCCAGCCCCTGTTGCATAGGAGTTGCTGTTGACCATCCGCATCCACAGGACCTACGAAGCATAAGGGAAAAACAGCTGCATTAGAATGGGGGTTGATCCCACGGCGTAGGCGAGTGACTGGCCCCTCAGAAAGTTTAAGGGCAGGTGCCGAGGGTTTGGCTGCTGGTTCTATAGCTCCCTCCTCCTCTTGATCATTCTCAGGTTCTGCAAAAGGAACCTGGGAAGGGGAGTATGGGGGAGGAAACATTTCTTCTTCCAAGTTATCCCCCTGAAAAACCAGGGGGTACAATTTCTTTTCCTCTTTCTTAGTTTCTTTTTGTAAGTCTAGGGGGCTAGATGGAGTGTTGCCCATGGTTTCCAGACCCATCAGTACAGTCCAAAAAAACAAACAGTACAAACAAAACACACACAGGCCTGACAGTTAAGAAGTAGAGATCTCCCAAATTGGTCCACTGACTCCTGTCACAGTGGGGTTCCACACCGACCCACGCCCCCACAGCAGAAGGAGCAGACCCACAGTGGGCAAGTTGGGCCTCGGTTAGGAGGGCCTCTTGGTCAGTTCCGGCCCAACACCGAACTGACCTATGCCCCACAATTCTCACGGCGGGGTTCCAAGGACCCCCGCCCCACAATTCATACGACAGGGTTCCAAGGACCCCCCCACACACACACACACAAGAGGATCTGGGACGTCCCTCCAGGGTTGTTGTGCAAGTGCGTCCGCTTCGACAACCCTTTACACAATACGAATCTGAGCGGCCGTCCTCACAAAGGAAAATGAAAGTACAAACAGACAACGACAGGACAAGACAAATTAACAAAGACAGCACTGTTTTACTTTTGGAGTCTGAGGTCTGGGGGGGGGGCGGGTCTTTGGAGGGATCCCGGGCGAGCCCCCACTAATATGTTATGCCCAAGTCGCAGGACTCCCACCAAGAAGACCACCAAGAGTCAGACTTTACAGCTGTTTTAAGGTTTTATTTAGACGGGCTGCAGCTTGGGCCTTGTCCTACACATCCTAGACTCCAACACAGCACAGCCTAGGAGGAGAGCCCTGAGCTAAACATTTGCAGGGCTTATAAAGGCAATCAACCAACCAGGTGTTTGGACCACCACATGTTGCTCTGCTAAACAGAATTTGCTGATCTTAGGTTTAAACAGGCAACAAGTGGTCACTGCCTCAAGTACTTTAATCCTTCATTACAACTCCTGAGAAGTTATGTTGAGTTGACATCTATGTGTTCTGATTAGGAAATCACAACAAAGTTCAGAAGTCACGTCAAAATTATGGCAGTATTTTTATCAAGCTAGTCTGAATATGAATCTTGGAGTTCGTTCAGAATCCCTGGAAATTTTTTTCATTAGTTTTCATTTCATTTTCATTTTAGTTTCATTTTCATTGGTTCAAGCAAATATAAGATAATATAAGGAAGTTTTTGAGATTTGAAAATATTGGTTATTTTATAAGAAGATCAAATACACAAAAGGGCCAATGCATAAAATTCTTTTTGTCTTTTCTTTTTCTTTTTTGTTCTTTTTTGTTGTTGTTATTCATAGGGCTTGAACACTGGGTCTGGGTGATTTTTGCTCAAAGCTAGCACTCTACTTTAAGCCACAGCACCATCTCTAGTTTTCTGGAGATAAGAGTCTCACAGATATTTATAAAAAGCAGTTTAGTTGAGGGCTGGGAAGGTGGCTCAGTGGTAGAGCGCTTGCCCTGCATGCATGAGGTCCTGGGTTCGATTCCTCAGCACCACATAAGCAAAAAGAAAAAAGCCGGAAGTGGCACTGTGGCTCAAATGGTAGAGTGCTAGCCTTGAGCTGAAGAGCTGAGGTACAGCGCCCAGGCCCAGAGTTCAGGCCCAGGACTGGACCCAAAAAAAAAAAAGCAGTTTAGTTGAAAAGCACATTATATTGAATTACTTCTCATTAAAAATTAATGATCAAGGAAAAAAAAAAGAGTCTCACAGACTTTCCTGCTTGGGCAGACTTTGAAGCATGATTCTCAGATCTCAGACCTCCTGAGTAGCTAGGATTACAGGCTTGAGCCACGAGCACCCAACTTGGAAATTCTTTATATTATGAATGAAAGAAAATATGGCACACAAATCAATAATTATTTTGATTATTAAAACCAAAGTAACCAAAGTATCTGCCCAGTCTTTGTGGGTATCCAGTTCTGTCTGGTTCTGTTTTAAAGGCCTTTCCTTGGGGATGATTCTTGGAAGTTAGTGCCTCGGAAGGAAAGAGGACAATGCCTGTCCTACCTGTGCAAGTGAAAAGCTTCTAAAGCTGTGGCAAGGCAGGAAGTCCACGCTCAGGGGCAGAAGGAGCTGCCCACAGAACTTGGAGCCTGAAAGGAACAGCAGCCACAAGCTCCTTGCTTCGGCCAGGCTCCTGTGGCACCAGGCCAAAGTCCCTGCTGCCCACTGGCAGTTCTAAAAAAGTTGTTAGCTCTGACATGACCTACACCTCGGCAATGCTTTGTTTTTCCTTCCAGAAAAGATCGCAGAGTTCTCCATAATGGGAGAGAATGGGGCCAGGGAACATCAAGAACATCCTCACTCCCCCTCAGCCTATTGTGGAAACCCCAAGAAAGTCTCTGGAACAACACAGCTGTTACCCTTGATTCTGAATTGTTTTTTCATGCTCCAGAAAAGACAATGTGGATCCTGAGGCCACCATGGGGCGAGCTGCGGAGGCAGCGGCCCCACCGCGGGGGCGTTCGCGGCCCCCGGCGTCCGCTTCGCCGGTCTGGAGGCGGCCTCTGGGCCGGAGGACAGCGGAGGTGGCGGGCCAGGGAGGAGCAGCGAACCTCATCTCCTCCTCGGCGGCGCCCGGGCGGGCGGAGGCCCGTGGCCATGGACGACAGCAAGGTGGTAGGTGGCAAAGTGAAGAAGCCAGGCAAGCCGGGCCGGAAGCCAGCCAAAACTGACCTGAAAGCCCAACTGGAGAGGAGCCGGCAGAGTGCCCGGGAGTGCCCTGACCGGCAGAAGCTCAGATACCAATACCTGGAGGAGCTGGTGTCCAGCCGAGAGCGGGCCCTAAGTGCCCTCGGAGAGGAGCTGGACGTGTACACACAGTGGTGCGTGGCCATGGACCAAGGAAAAATCCCTTCTGAGATCAAGGCCCTGCTCACTGCAGAAGAGCAGAGCAAATCTCAGCAGAGCACCAGCAGGCTCGGCAAGACCAGCAAGGCAGATGCCGCCAGCAATTCCTGGCCGTGCTGGAGACAGAATGGAGATGGCTGACCGCGCTCAAGGCTGCGGCTGCTGATTTAAACGCGGCTTCCGATTGTCCACTGGTCAACTGTGGTCTGTTCTTGTTCCTCTGTGCTGGATTTAGCCCGGAGTCCTTTCAAAGCAAACATTCCAAAGTGAGCGTGGAGGAGCCCCTATCTGGTGGTCCCTGTGCCTGGTGCATGATTTATTTGACTTTTTCCACTTGGTATTTTGGACCTGATCAGACCAACTCTCCTGGGCTTGAAAAAGGAGTTCCGATTGCCATGGGAACGGTGCTGGCCGCGCACTTTGGCAGCCTGGAAGCATGTGCTCCCTTTGATCGAAGCCATGGGCCCTGCCTCCCCCTTCACCCTTCCCCTTCTTCCTTCCCTCCCTCCTTCCCCTCCCTGCTTCTCCCTTCCTCTGTCTGTGCAGGGCATGTGAGGGGGTGCCCATGCTTGTCCACTGGGGCTGACCACCACTGAGCACAGCCCCCATCCCGTCCCATAGAGAAAGGCAGTGAAGTGGGGAGGCATGATGTGCATCCCAGAGACCTGCCAGAATTTCAGCATCGGCTCCCCAGCATGGACCAGCAGGGAATGCAGCCCTCTAGGCTGGGCCAGGGCGTAGGGCCCAGGTGAAGTCAGAAATCTCTCTCTTCTGTCTAAATCACAGCTATCACTGTTTGCCAACTAATTAAACTTAGCATCACCAGTTAGCGTTTTATTTTATCCTATCATCTTTGAATTATGATAGATTTGATTTGGCTAATTACAGAAAGTATAGGTTTAAACTGGACTTAACCTCTAGTTAAAGGCAAATAAAACTTAAAAACATAAGTGCTGTATTTCACAAATCAGCTGCGTGATATCAATTACCTCTTTAGTTCTCGAAAGGACGACGACAATTAAGCCACATGGTATTTGGGGCATTGAAGGATTTTTATTTTCCTGAAGAGCATTGTACAATTATATTTTTATGAGAAATAAAGTATCTTCGCCAGAAAAAAAAGACAATATGTTTCTAACATGTAACCCAAATCTGTCGAAAGAAAGAAAGAAAGAAAGAAAGAAAGAAAGAAAGAAAGAAAGAAAGAAAGAAAGAAAGAAAGCAGCAGAAATCAGAAACAAGAATCATATTTTGGTTTTTTGGGGTTTTTTTGTTTTTTGGGTCCAGTCGTGGGGCCTGAACTCTGGGTCTGGGCACTGTCCCTCAGCTCTTCAGCTCAAGGCTAGCTAGCGTTCTACCACTTGAGCCACAGCGCCATTTCCAGCTTTTTTCTTTTTGCTTATGTGGTGCTGAGGAATCGAACCCAGGGCCTCATGCATGCAAGGCAAGCGCTCTACCACTGAGCCACCTTCCCAACCCCTCATATTTTGTTTAAAAAAGGAAAAATTATAGACTAATCTCACAATCAAACATGCAAAACTAAATAGAACATTAACTAATCAAATCCTTAAGCTTCCACTTAAAAAAATACATCATGACCAAGTTAAATTTATCACAGGAATTCAAAGATGGCCTAATATTTGAAAAGCTGCTTATATAACTCATACCTAGAGGTTCAAGGGGAGACTTCGGGCTGGGGCTCAGTGGTAGAGTGTGAGATCAGAAGCAGGGTTCCGTACTTCACTTGGCCTGAGCAAGAAAGTCTGCAAGACTCTATCTCTATAAACTACCAAAAAAAACAACAAAAAAAAAACAATCCAGAAGTAGAGCTGTGGTTCAAATGGTAGAGTACAAAAGGTCAGGGACAATACCCAAGCCTTAAATTCAAGCCCCAGGACACAAAAAAGGAAAGATGGAGAAGGAAGAAGGAAAGAAAGAAGAGAGAGAGAGAGGGAGAGAGAGAGAGAAAGAAAAAGAAAGAAAGCAAGGAAGGAAGGAAGGGAGGGAAAGAAAGAAAAGAAAGAAAGAAAGAAAAAAAGAAAGAAAGAGGGAGGGAGGGAGGGAAGGAAGAAAAGGAAGGAAGGAAGGAAGGAAGGAAGAAGGAAAGGAAGAAGAAATGAAAAAACGAGGACGGAACTCTCATGAGAGGATTCAGGAAGTCCCCTCAAAAGTGGGCTAGTTATCACAATAGCAGGTTATAGCTGGCTTTCTCCCTTGCCATATGATCCTGCTCTCTCTTCCACAAGTGCCTGCTTGCTTTTTTGCACTGAGGCTCTCTCCAGAAGCTGAGCACTTGCCAATACAATAGGCTTGGATTTTGGAACTAGATATTAAGATAGACCTGTTTCCTTTCTTTTCTTTTCTTTTTTTGGGTCCAGTCGTGGGGCTTGAACTCTGGGCCTGGGAGCTGTCCCTCAGCTCTTCAGCTCAAGGCTAGCGCTCTACCACTTGAGCCACAGCACCACTTCCAGATTTTTTCTTTTTGCTTATTTGGTGCTGAGGAACCGAACCCAGGGCCTCATGCATGCAAGGCAAGCGCTCTACCACTGAGCCACCTTCCCAGCCCCGACCTGTTTCCTTTATAAGTATCCCAGTCTCACGTACTTTGTATAAGTAACACAAAATGTACCAATGCACTTCATAGTACATTTAAATTTGATAAATATGTAAAAAATATGTATGAAGACTGATTTAAAAAGAAAACCTCTGCAAATGGAATGAAGGAAGTGAGAGTGTGTGTCTTAATCTGTTTTGTTCTACTACAACAGAATCCCTGATACTGGGTAACTTATAAAGAACAAGAATTTGTTCTTATAATTCTGAAGTCTGGAAAGCCCAAGATCAAGATGCTAGCATCTGATGTGCATCTTCTTACTGCTTCTTCACATGGCAGAAGGGAAAGGGAGAACAAATCTTGGATCCTTATATGTAGAAGGATAGAGTACAAACTACTCTCATAATCCTTACATAACAGCATTAGGCTTCACCTGGCAACACTGCATTGGAAATTAAGTTTCTAGCAGGTGAACTTAGGAGAATACAAAAGCCATAGTACTAGCAGGGTGCTGGTGGCTCATGCCTGTAATCCTAGCTACTCAGGAGCTTGAGATCTGAGGATCACAGTTCAAAGCCAGCCTGGGCAGGAAAGTCCCGTGAGACTCTTATCTCCAATAAAACCACAGAAAGCCAGAAGTGGTGCTGTGGCTCAAGCAGTAGAGCACTCTCCTTGAGCTGAAGAGTGCAAGGACAGTGCCCAGGCCCAAAGTTCAAGCCCCACAATCCAAAAAAAAAAAAAAAAAAAAAAAAAGCCATAGTTCTGTGTGAAATGACCAAAGTGCTACAATTTTTTTTTTTTTTTGGTCGTTCGTGGGGCTTGAACTCTGGGCTTGGGCACTGTCCCTGTGCTCTTCAGCTCAAGGCTAGTGATCTACCACTTGAGCCACAGTGCCACTTCCGGTTTTCTAGTGGTTTATTGGAGATAATTGTCTCACAGAGCCTGGTGCCGGTGGCTCACGCCTGTAATCGTAGCTACTCAGGAGGCTGAGATCTGAGGATCATGGTTCAAAGCCAGCCCAGGCAGGAAAGTCCGTGAGACTCTTTTTTTTTGGGGGGAGGGGGGTGTCTGGGCCTGGGCGCTGTCCCTCAGCTCTTCAGCTCAAGGCTAGCGCTCTACCACTTGAGTCCAGCGCCACTTCCGGCTTTTTTCTTTTTGCTTATGTGGTGCTGAGGAATCGAACCCAGGGCCTCAGGCATGCAAGGCAAGAGTTCTACCAGTGAGCCACCTTCCCCGTGAGACTCTGATCTGCAATAAACCACTAGAAAACCGGAAGTGGCACTGTGGCTCAAGTGGTAGAGTGCTGGCCTTGAACTGGAGAGTGCAGGGACAGCGCCCAGGCCCAGAGTTCAAGCCCTACAACCGACCAAAAAAAAAAAGAAGAAGAAGAAGAAATGTCAATCAAATGTGACAGTTTGTTCAATCCCATAAGTAATGATTACACAGTATTTTTCTTTTTTTTTTTTTCCGGTTGTGGGGCCTGAACTCTGGGCCTGGGTGCTATCCCTCAGCTCTTGAGCTCAAGGCTAGCACCCTACCACTTAAGCCACAGCGCCATAAGCATTTTCTGCTTATGTGGTGCTGAGCAATCGAACCTAGGGCCATGCATGCAAGACAAGCACTCTTTTACTGAGCCACCTTCCCAGCCCCAGTATTTTTCTTATATGCTGCATATTTAATTTTTTATATTTATAGTCATAAATTGTCATTCAAAGTTCTGTCTTAGTTTGTTCCAATACTGCCTAAGAATGGGTTGTTTGATTAAAAGAAATAACCCTAGACGGGTGTCAGTGGCTCAGGCCTGTAATAACCCTGTTCTAGTGCACACCCCAATTCTAATCAAAATGGTGAAATTATACCAATGTAGAATTTCAGCTATTGGTCAATACAAAGGCTCCCCCTGCTGGTCGTATTTGTCCCACACTCAAGTTTCAAGTAACTGTGAAGAGAAATGAAAGTCTTTAAGTTGTTTTTGTTGTTGTTTCCTGAGTGCGAAAGGTTAAAGTAAGAAACCCTGGCCAGGTGCTGGTGGCTCAAGCCTGTAATCCTAATTACTCAGGAGGCTGAGATCTGAGAATCCCAGTTCAAAGCCAACTCAGGCAGAAAAGTCCCTGAGATTCTTATCTCCAATTAACCCCCAGAAAACAGGAAGTGGCACTGTGGATCAAAGTGGTGGAGCACTAGCCTTGATCAAAAAAGCTCAGAGACAGTCCCAAGCCCTGAGTTCAAGCCCTATGACTGACAAAAGAAAAAACAAGAAGCCACCCCAAATTCTTCTTTTCATGGATATACCCAGATCCTCTTCTCTGTTAATGTTACATATTATCTAAAGTAAAATAAACTCCCTACAGCCCTAAACAGACTTAGTTTTTCTTTTGTTATTGCTGTTTTTTTGTTTTGTTTTGTTTTTTTGGTCCGGTCATGGAGCCTGAACACTGTCCCTCAGCTCTTCAGCTCAAGGCTAGCACTGTACCACTTGAGCCACAGTGCCACTTCCGGCTTTTTTTCTTTTTGCTTATGTGGTACTGAGGAATTGAACCCAGGGCCTCAGGCATGCAAGGTAAGCGCTCTACCACTGAGCCACCTTCCCAGCCCCAAGACTTACAGTTTTCTTAACCATATTGTACATCTTGGTCCCCTTCCATACCTGGAGTGAATGCCACCCTGAATGTCTGGGAATGGCAAAAGTAACCTTTGCCAACTTGTCAAGAGGCCCTGGATATGGGGAGTGGGGGGAGCAAGGCATGACTGACTGAACACTGAAAAATAGATTAACTGTAGCATTACAGCTGCTATATGGCATACATAACGTCTCGTCATAGGATGACATTTCAGTTTTGTGTGTTGGTAGTGCTAGGTTCCAGCCCATGCCACTGAGCCATATCACAAGCCAACATTCTTTTTTTTTGGTTCAGTCTTGGTGCTTTAACTCCGGGCCTGGTGCTTATCCTTGAGCATCTTTTGCTCAAAGCTAGCACTCTACCACTTAAACCACAGCATTACTTCCAGCTTTTTCTGAGTGGTCCTTGAGATGAGAGTCTCACAGACTTTCCTGCCTGGGCTGGCTTCAAACCACAATCCTCATACAGACTCCTGAATCACTAGGTTTAGAGGTATTAGCAACCAGTAACCAGCTTCTCTTTTGATCTTTATCCATTGAGACTTAATTGAGTTCTAATACACTTTTCTTTAATCTATTTTGTCATTATACTTTCCACACTGCGTATTTCTCTTTTTTTTTTTTTAATTTCATTTTATTTTATTTGAGAACATACTGTACAGAGGGGTTACAATTACATGGGCAGGATAATGCGTACATTTCTTACCAAGCATTGCAGCCTCCTCCTTTGTTTACCCTTCACCTCCCTTCCCAGCCTCCCCCCTCCCCCCCACCCAATCATACCCCCCTCCCCCCCCCCACCGACATTGTAAAGCTGGTTTTGACATGACATTTTGTACTTCTCATTGTTGCAACAGGTCCACCTGAATCCTTAAACGACTTGTTTGTCCCCATCTCCTCCACATGTTATACTGACATCAAATATAGTGAAAGCGGGGGTTACACTGTAGGGGAGGGACATACAAAGCAACAAAGAAATAATCTTATAAATGCGTTAGAAACACATGCATGAAAGAAACGAAAACATTAAAATACATATTTAAGGGTTCGTTTTCCTAACATCACATTATCTGACCTTTTCCGCTTTACTCATACCTATACTAGATATTGCAAATAAGGGAAACCATGGGACCTATGTTTCTTTAGGCCTGGCTTACTTCACTTAATATAATTTTTTCCAAGCCTTTCCATTTCCTAACAAATGGGGAAATGTCATTCTTTCTGATGGAGGCATAGAATTCCATTGTGTATATATACCACATTTTCTTGATCCATTCATCTACTGAGGGGCATCTAGGTTGGTTCCATATCTTAGCTATGGTAAATAATGCTGCAATAAACATAGTTGTGCTGGTAGCTTTAGTGTGGTCTTGTTTGTAAACATTTGGGTAAATGCCCAAAAGTGGGATTGCTGGATCATAGGGGACGTATTTCTCTTTTTAAGCATAATTTTTAACATCGAAGTAATACATCATAAATTACTTCCCACATCTTTTTTGTTAAGCTCTTTCTAAATTTTCATTATGAACAATAATGCATTAACTAACTTGTAACAAAAAGGTTGTTTCTTCTTTCGCATTATTTTCTTTCTGGGCATTGGCCCTCAGCTCTTCAGCTCAAGACTAGCGCTAGACCACTAAAGACATAGAACCACTTCCGGCTTTTTCTGCTTATGTGGTGCTGAGGAATGGAACCCAGGGCCTTATGCATGCAAGGCAAGCACTCTACCACTGAGCCACCTTCCCAGCTCTTTTCGCATTATTTTCATAGGATAAGTTCCAAGGACTGAGGTTCTTGATCAAAGTCAAGAGTCGTTTTCTGAATTTTGATTCTTACTGTGATATCACTTTCCCAAACAATGTTTTTTTGTTTTGTTTTGTTTGTCAGTTGTAGGGCTTGAACTTTGAGCTTGGGTGCTGTCCACCGCTCAAGGCAAGTGCTCTACCACTTGAACCACAGTACCACTTCCGGTTTTCTAGTGGTTTATTAGAGATAAGTCTCATGGAGTTTCCTGCCCGGGCAGGCTTTGAACCGAGATCCTCAGATCTCAGCCTCCTGAGTAGCTAGGATTACAGGTATGAGCCACTGGTGCCCAGCTCCAAACAATGTTTTTGTTTTGGTTTGGTTTTTTTGGGTCCGGTCATGGGCCTGAACTCTGGGCCTGGGCACTGTCCCTCAGCTCTTCAGCTCAAGACTAGTGCCCTACCACTTGAGCCACAGCACCACTTCTGGCTTTTTTTTTTCTGCATATATGGTGCTGAGGAATTGAATCCAGGGCCTCATGCATGCAAGGCAAGCGCTCTACCACTGAGCTACCTTCCCAGCCCTCCAAACAATGTTTTCATAGTAACTTTAATTTTAGTCAGGTGCCTGTGCCAACACTGGCTTTTGTAGCATTTTCTTATTTCCTAGGGCATCTTATGCACAGTGGACTACTTACCAGATAGACACTTCAGCAAGTCTGAAATCTCCCCAGGACAGCTGCTTATGTGCTTTGCTGATGGAAGATGCTGTTTGTTTCCGCAGACCCAGAGACAATGAGTGTGACCTTTCAGCCTCTTAGTGCTTCCCAGGCTGAGCCCATCCAGGACCCCTTGGCAGACACTGTAAAAAATAGGTAAGTGTTCAAAATTATGGTGACACGGATTTTTCTACTTTTTTGTTGTTGGTGATGGTGGTCATGGGGCTGGACCTCTGGCCCTAGGCACTGTCCCAGAGCTCTTCAGTCAAGGCGAGCACTCTAACACTTCAGCCACAGAACCACTTACAGTTTTCTATTGGTTAATTAGAGATAAGAATCTCAGGGACTTTCCTGCCCAGGCTGGCTTTGAACTTACAGGCTTGAGCCACTGGTACCCAACTTGTCTGGGTTTTTGTATTTTTTCTTTACTTTCAATTAATTTGGTGTCTGTTTTCTTTTTCTTTTACTTTTTTTTTTTTTGGTGGGGGGGTCCGGTTGTAGGGCCTGAACTCTGGGCCTGGGCACTGTCCCTCAGCTCTTCAGCTCAAGGTGAGTGCTCTACCACTTGAGCCACAGCGCCACTTTTCCGGCCTTTTTTTTTTTTTCTGCTTATGTGGTGCTGAGGAATCGAACCCAGGGCTTCATGTATGCAAGGCAAACGCTCTACCACTGAGCCACCTTCCCAGCCCTTGGTGTCTGTTTTCTTCTGAGTGGTCTGGGCTCATAGCTGAAATTAAAAGAAACAGATTCCTGGGGAAGAACACACGTTAGTCAGATGGGTGGCGAGTAAAGTCTAAAAGCTGCCATGAAAGCAGCCTTTTCCATTTGTCTATGTATCTGAAATCTACCAAGATGCTGGATGAAGCTCTGGGTGAAATCCTATGATTGTAACACCAGTACAAGTGTGACGTAAATGAAGCACCTCCTGCGTACTCCCTGCGTGCTTGCTGTCAGCTCGTTGTCCAGTAGCTCAGCCAGACACTCCGGTCATTTGAGCAGAGTCCTTCTTGTTCATGGCAGCTGGGGTAGTCATGTGAGCCTCCATCTGAACTATAGCCTGTCATGACCACTGTGAGGCTGGGTAAGAAGAACCAGCTCCACCTGCCCAGGGGTGTAACAGCTCTCCTCCTGGGTCAAAAATGTTTTGTGTTTACCAGCAATAAACAGAGAAAAGTGTTTAAATAACTGAAAGAATTCTACTTTTACTTTTTTTTTTTTTCTTTTTGCCAGTCCTGGAGCTTGAACTCAGGGCCTGGGTACTGTCCCTGAGCTTCTTTTGCTCAAGGCTAGCTAGCCCTCTACCATTTGAGCCACAGCACCACCTCTGGCTTTTTCTGTTTATGTGGTACTGAGGAATCAAACCCAGGGCTTCATACATGCTAGGCAAGTACTCTATCATTAAGCCACATTCTCAGCCCCATTTTTACGTTTTTATGCCTTATCTTTTCCTGTTACATATTTGAACAGTACTACCTGCCATCTAAAAAGACAAAATTCGCTGAAGAACTTTTTTTTTTTTTTTTTTTTTTCTTTTGCCGGTCATGGGGCCTGAACTCTGGGTCTGGGCACTGTCCCTCAGCTCTTCAGCTCAAGGCTAGCACTCTACCACTGGAGCCACAGTGCCACTTCCAGCTTTTTCTGTTTATGTGGTGCTGAGGAATCGAACCCAGGGCCTCATGCTTGCAAGGCAAGCGCTCTACCACTGAGCTACCTTCCCAGCCCCAAGAACTTTTTTATCACTGAAGAACTTTTTTAATCTGGAGGCTTAACAAATATCTCCCAAGTGGGAAGGGGAAACAAAGGAGGAGGCTACAATGCTTGATAAGAAATGTACTCATTATCTTACCCATGTAATTGTAACCCCTCTATACAGTATTTTCTTTCGTTTTTCTTTTTCTTTTTTTTTTCTTTTTTTTTTTTTGGGTCCGGTCATGGGGCCTGAACTCTGGGCCTGGGCGCTGTCCCTCAGCTCTTCAGCTCAAGGCTAGCGCTCTACCACTTGAGCCACAGCGCCACTTGAGGCTTTTTTCTTTTTGCTTATGTGGTGCTGAGGAATCGAACCCAAGGCCTCATGCATGCAAGGCAAGCACTGTACCACTGAGCCACCTTCCCAGCCCCATATACAGTATTTTCATAATAAAAAAAAAAAACCAAATATCCCCCAAGTCATTATAGTTATTGTGACCAAATATAAACTTTGATACAGAAATTTCTAAATATAAATGAGAGAAAAAAAAGGTGATTTGACCAGGTCCATGGTAATTATTTACAGCATACCTGCTCCTCAGGGAAAAGGTTTTCCTAGCACTAAATTTTTTTTTGGGGGGGGGGTCCAGTCGTGGGTCCTGGACTCTGGGCCTGGGCGCTGTCCCTCAGCTCTTCAGCTCAAGGCTAGTGCTCTACTACTTGAGCCACAGTGCCACTTTTTTCTTTTTGCTTATGTGGTGCTGAGGAATCGAACCCAGGGCCTCAAGCATGCAAGGCAAGTGCTCTACCACTGAGCCACCTTCCCAGCCCCTCCTAGCACTAAATTCTAAAGGAGACTTCTGTGAGTTTTTATAAAGTGACACTGAATGATTTAAAGACTCATATACTTAGAGGAAATTCCATTTACCTCATTCAAGATGTATTTCTCAAATCTCCACAGCAAGGCCCTGTGCTAGCACAGCACAATATCCTGACTTAGCAAAAAAGAGAAAATGCGCTGAACCAAGCCTTGTACACCACAGCGAATAGTATCTCTGCTGTTATTCCAAGACACATCCACTCTCTCTACCCATAGGGAACAAATCAGTGACAGCTCTTCATACAAAACTGCCACAGTAGTGGCTGAATCTGAGCAAGAACAAAACTAGGATGTTGAAGGAATCCATTTGTTCAAAGAACACTAGACACTCAGGGCACCAGTGGCTCACGCCTGTAATTCTAGCTACTCAAGAGGTTGAGATCTGAGGATGGAGGTTCAAAGCCAGCCTGGACAGGAAAGTCGTGAGATTCTTATCTCCAATAAACCACTCAGAAAACTGGAAGTGGTGTTGTGGCTAAAGTGGTAGAGAGCTTGCCTTGAGCTGAAATGCTGAGGGACAGTGCCCAAGCCCAGAGTTCTAGTCCCACAACTGACTAAATAAATAAATAAATAACAAAGAACACTAGACACATGGATGGAATCAGCTCCATTTTCATAGTCAATTATTTTATTAATGCATGCTAATAATGACTTTTTTCTTTTTTTGGTCAGTTATCAACTCTGGGTCTGGGCATTGTTCCTCAGCTCTTCAGCTCAAGGCTAGCGCTCTACTACTTGAGTCACAGCACCACTTCCGGCTTTCTCTGTTTATGTGGTGCTGAAGAATCGAACCCAGGGCCTCATACATGCATGGCAAGCACTCTACCACTGAGCCACCTTCCCAATCCCTTGAGTTTTATTCTTTAAAAAATTATTGTTAGAAGGCTCGGAAGGTGACTCAGCGGTAGAGTGCTTGCCTTGCATGCATGAGGGCCCTAGGTTCAATTCCTCAGCACCACATATGCAGAAAAAGCTGGAAGTGGTGCTGTGGTTCCAGTGGTAGAGCGCTAACCTTGAGCTGAAGAGCTGACAGACAGCGCCCAAGCCTAGAGTTCAATCCCCACAACCAAAAGAAAAATAAATAAATAAATAAATAAAACTCAAGCCAAGCATGGTCACCACCATCTGAGAGGCAGAGTAAGGAGGGTGGTGAATTGGAACCAGACTGGGAGTTAAACTGAAACCCTGTCTCAAAGGAGCAAGCCAGGCATTGGTGGTACATGCTTCTACTCTTGGCTACACAAGAACCTAAGATCTAGAGGATCACAGTTCAAAGCTAATTAAGCAAAAATAAAATAAAATAAATCTGTGAGATTCCATCTCATAATAACCAGAAAAGCCAGGTGCGGGTGGCTCATGCCAAAAATCCTAGCTACAGAGAAGGCTGAGATCTGAGGATCACAGTTTAAAGCCAGTCAGGGCAGAAAAGTCCCCAATTAACCACGAGAAAACTGGAAGTGGAGCTGTGGCTCAAAGTGGTAGACCACTAGCCTTAAACAAACAATAACAAAAAAAAAAGAGCTCAGGCCAGTGCCAAAGCCCTAAGTTCAAGCCTCATGACCACCAAAACAAACAAAACAAAACAAAACAAAAAACAGAAAAAAGCTATGGCTGGGGGCATGCTGAGCAAGCAATCTAAGTAATTTTGATGCCCTGAATTCAAGCCCCTATAGGGTAGATAGAGAGGGAAGAAGAGAGGGAGGAAGGAAGCTCAGAGTTGGTAAAAGAACAAACTGATAGTTACTTTCTAAGTAACTGCTTTCTAAGTCTCTCTCACCTCATACTGAAAATTGAAATTTGATGGAAGAGATTTCTTTGTGTAGTTGTACCAGTCCTAGGATTTGAACTCAGGTCCTAGGCGCTACTCCTGAGTTTCTTTCAGCTCAAGGCTTGAGCCACATCTCCACTTCTGGCTTTTTTGGTGATTAATTGGAGATAAGAGTCTCACTGACTTTCCCAGCTCTGGTTGGCTTTCAATTGCCATCCTCAGACCTCCTGAGTAGCTAGGATTATAGGTGTGAGCAACTGTTCCTGGCTTTGATGGAAGAAATTTGAATGACAAAAATCTCGCCTCATTCAACTAAAGGTCTAAAAGTACATAACTATAAAGAGGTAAATGATAACACATCCATCCCCCCTCCCCCTAGCTCTGTGAATTAGTTTTAGGATTTACTTTGAAGCAACTTCAAAAGTAAAGTGCAGGGCTGGGAAGGTGGCTCAGTGGTAGAGTGCTTGCCTTGTATGCATGAGGCCCTGGGTTCAATTCTTCAGCACCACATAAAAAGAAAAAGCCGGAAGTGGGGCTGAGGCTTAAGTGGCAGAGCGCTAGTCTACAGCTGAAGAGCTGAGGGACAGCGCCCAGGCCCAGAGTTCAGGCCCCACGACCGGACCTAAAAAAAAAAAAAAAAAGTAAAGTGCAAGCTGGGAACAAAATGCTTGCGCCTGTAATCTTAGCTACTCCGGAGGCTGAGATCTGAGGATCACAGTTCAAAGCCAGCTCAGGCAGGAAAGTCAATGAGACTCTTATCTCGAATTAAACAGCAGAAACTGGAAATGGCGCTGTGGCTCAAGTGGTAAGAGTGCTCGCCTTGAGCTGAAGAGCTGAGGGACAGCGCGCAGGCCCAGAGTTCAAGCCCCACGACCGACCAAAAAAAAAAAAAAGTAAAGAGCGCTCTATACTCTTCCTGACCCTGGGATGTGCCAAGAAAAGAAGTTACATTTGTCAAACACAAGGGTTCAGCAGAGAACAGATGAAGTGGACATCTGGTCACTTGCTCTCTTCCCTCCACCCACACTTTGCTCTTTGATGAGGTTCTTTTGCTTTGCTGTTTTAAAAGGGGCAGAGACAATGGTGGACACCATACACACAGAGGACTGCCAGAACCTGGGCTTGAGCCACCAGAGAAGTTGGACATTATGGACACAGTTCTTCTTCCAAGAGTAAGAGAAGGGAAGACTGTACCACGATTGTTCAACCAGCAGGCACCAGGTACCATCAGTCCTGTAAGTGCACACATTCATTGGCTTGATCCAGAAGCTCCACATAGATCCTGCTGGGGTTACTATGCATCGGTGTTTAGGTTGCTCACTCTACTGGAGCACCTGACGAAGGGACAGGTAGTTGTTGAAGTCTAGCTGCTCACCAAGCCCTGCACCTCAGCATTGTACTGCATCCTCCTAAAAGATAGAGACCACTTTCAATTTCTACAAGTACTGAGTGGGTGACTATGGCCCCACTCTCAGGAGGAACCACCATGCTCTCACAGCCCTGGGGAAAGGTGAAGACAACTATGGCTGTGGTCACTTCCCTGAGACTTCCTACAAGTTAGCAATGATGCAGAAGAGAATAAAGCTGGTTTTGATAGAAAACAGTTGGACCAACCTACCAAAGGTGAAAACTGTTTCACTTTGATCCAGCTCAGTAGTCTGTGATTTAGCATCAAAAAAAAGGAAGTGGGTGTGTTTTCTTTCTCTTTTCTCCTATGATATTACTCCCTAGCCATTTAAAATAGAAGGCTTGGCCTTTGACTCTCCTAACTACCTCCAGATTCTCTGAAACTCATTCTACTGCTTCATCCACACCCCAAACACATCCCATTAGAAGTCTCTGTCACCTTATTCAACAGAATCTTTCTTTGATAGGTTTTTGCGGGGTTTTTTCTACATGTTATAGTCCCTTTTCCTTAATTTTCCACCTTTAGGAGAGGGAGTTGATCAACAAGGCCAAGGAGAAAAAAAGAATCAAGACAGAGAAGAACAAAGCATCCAACAAAGAGATAGAAGAAAAGGTCTCCAGGGCAGCAAAGGTAGCTGTGGGTAAGAGAGTGTTTTCAAGTTGGGCATGGTGGCTCATACCTGTCATCCCAGCTACATGAGAATAGGAGTTCAAACAGGAGGACTGCAGTCCAGGCTGGCCTAGACAAAAACCAAAACTTCACGTTAAAAAAAAAAGAGCTAGCCGGGCGCTGGTGGCTCACACCTGTAATCCTAGCTACTCAGGAGGCTGAGATCTGAGGATCGCGGTTCAAAGCCAGCCCGGGCAGGAGAGACCGTGAGACTCCTATCTCCAATAAACCACCAGAAAACCGGAAGTGGCGCTGTAGCTCAAGTGGTAGAGCGCTCGCCTTGAGCTGAAGAGCTGAGGGACAGCTCCCAGGCCCAGAGTTCAAGCCCCACGACCGACAAAAAAAAAAAAAGAGCTAGTTGCCAGTGGCTTATACCTGTAATCTAGCTGCTCAGGAGGCTGAGATCTGAGGTTTGCAGTTCAAAGCCAGCCCAGGCAGGAAAGTCCATGAGACTCTTATCTCCAACTAACCACCAGAAAACTAGGAAGTGGGGTTGTGGCTCACAGTTGGTAGAGTGCTAGCCTTGAGCACAAAGGTTCAGGGACAATGCCCAGGCCCTGACTTCAAACCTTACAACCAACAAGGGATTGAAGGCATGGCTCAGTAGTAAAGCATCTACCAAGCAAAGGCAAGACTCTAAGTTCCCACCCTAGTACTCCTAAAGAGAATGAAAGCAAAACCAAGAGAACCACCCAGAAGGCCCCTGTCAGGGCTAGGAGGCAGTATCAAGAATTAGCACAGATTCTAGGGGACAAACTATCTGTCTAGTCTCCTCAACTTCCAAGTTAAGGCAGTGTCTTACTGCGCAGGCATAGAGGAGACCCAGGTTTGGGGGGGTCTAAATAATAACATCCTCCAAAACTACATAGCCTCAGCATTAGGAGGTCTGAATGTGTGAACTCATGAAGCCCTTGGGAAGAGGGTGTTGCCATCCTATTCATGTAGCAGCTGGGCTGAGAAAGCATGAACAACTGGCATGTCAAACAGGTAGTAAAGAGATGCATTCAGTCAATAGGAAAGCATTGATTCCCTGTCACACTATCTTCAGCCTCCAACAATTTATAACTACAGATTGAGATCCCTCATATGCAAATCCAAAATCCACAACGTCCCCAAATCTGAAACTGTTTGAACAGCAAAAAATACCACAAGTGAATTCCACACCTGAACTCATGTTACAGTTTGTCAAAATTCAGGCACACTGAAAATACTGTATAAATTTACCTTCAGGCTATGTGTATCAGGAGTATATGAAGCATAACCGAATTTCCTGGGCCTTGGATTCTCCCAAATAGCTCATTATGTATATGTAAATATTTCAAAGTCAGACCCAACTCTGAAATACTTCTGCTTCCAGGCATTTTAGATAGGGGGTGTTTAGCCCACAAAACACAATTGGAGCACTGGGTTCAGTTCTAGTTGGAAGATGTGCTCAGGTTCAGTGATGACACATTATTTGGAGACATAGAGGCGGTAGAGACATCAGAGGTGACAATCAGATGCTCATCAGATGTCACAATTATGAGGGAAATAAATGTGGTTGGTCAAGACCCAGTTTGGGGGAATTGTCAGAGGATGTAGCTGAACTCACCACAGAGGCCATACTAAAGGGCACATCCTTCCAGATCTACTGTACTTTGGGGTCTAGCTTTAGACCCAAAACTGTCATGGCTGGTTTGTATTGCAATGTTCACTTGCCTGTTTATTTCCTGTTCCACCCTTATGAAAAGGGATGGTATAGTTATCTTTTTCAGTTTTTCAGAGCTGAGTTGAAAAATCCTCTACAATTTTGTGCATGTTTGCTTCCTTGGAAAGCTAGGAAGAGGGGCTGGGAATGTGGCTTAGTGGTAGAGTGCTTGTCTAGCATGCATGAAGCCTGGGTTCAATTCCTCAGTATCACATAAACAGAAAAAGCCAGAAGTGGCACTGTGAGTCAAGTGGTAGAGTGCTAGCCTCAAGCAAAAGCAGCTTAGGAACAGTGCCCATGCCCTGAGGTCAAGCTCCAGGATTGGCAAAAACACAAAAACAAAAACTTATGCCCATCCTTGCTGTTGGAAGGACAACATAGGACACACCTATTCTTGAGGTTTTTATTATTAAACTCTTGCTAAGTTTACATTTGTGTAGCTCATGACATTGGCCAAGCTAAGAAAAGCAAATGTTATACCCTTAAAAAAAGAACTGGGGGGGGGGGGAGTCATGGGGCAGGGGAAGGGGGGTGGTTAGTGGGAGAAAAACAAGGGAGGGAATAACAAGTTTGACAAGAAATGTACTCCTTACCTTTTTTATGTTACTGTAACCCTTCTGTATATCACCTTTACAACAAAATAAAATTAAAAAAAAAAAACTGAGGAAGTCTGCAGGGTAGTAAACCTCATCAGAACTGCAAGTCTGCAAGTCAAATGCTCAGGGCAGGGCTTTCCAGATATGCCTGGAGAGAGAAGTACCACCCTACTAGCGGTCAGGGTAAGATTGAACCAAGGGTCTCCACATGCTACTGAGCACATGTTCTCCCATTAAACTACATCCCTAAGCCCAGAAATACTTTTTGAATAGCAATACTGCTGAATGATAGTTGATTCAAATAGGAATAAAGTAGTGTCTCAATGGATAGTCTTAGTACTATTCTCAAAATGTTGTCACAACAGACTCAGGTTCTAGAGCTAGGGCTCCGGAATTTGCACCTTCTTCCTGTGGACGATAACGCTAAAAAAGTGACTAAAAGGACGAGAGATCCTATTTCCTAATTCATTTATACCTCTGCCCCCAATTGTTTTCCCCCAGAAAAACCAAAGAACTCTAAGGCTGCCAAGGAACTACAGGCAATTCCCAAAGGAAAAAAACCTGGAGCCAAAAGGCAAAGGACACAAAAGAAAAGGAATGTGGCGTTATCAGCAGAGCTGAGTGGACCTGGGGGCCCACTCAGAGAAGCCAAGGGCACCCCTGAGAGACGCTTCATCCGTTCACACTCTATTACAGAAGCAGACCCTTGGTTTTCTCCACAGTATGATGTCCAGGAGACACAAGTTTCTATAGACAGAAGATCCTCATCCACTCAGCCTGTGACTGTTACTAACAACATGGAATATGAAGAAGAGAAAATCCCTGAAGACCTGTCAAAGGTAGGGGCAACATTGTCTCTCATCTTGGTTCAAGGGAGTTTGGTCCTTACTTATCTAAAATGCTAAAAAGAAGTTCTAAAAGAACTCCACTGTATAACAATCTGATTTGTTCTACTTTGGTGGCTTCAGACCCTATAGAGAAGCCAGATAAGCTCAAAGAAAAGGGCATTCTGCTAGACCCAAAATAATGGGCAGTACCAACCCCTCCCAAAGAACTGAGGTAGGTACCACAGCCATTTTTGCCAGGTACAGGTCTCATCAGACAGGGGTGGACCTCATGGACACTGGCCATCAGAAACAATCACATAACATTGACTTGGCCTAGAGCTCATCTCCTGGCCTCCCAAAAGCTATAGAAATTTCCCCTTTTGGAATCTGCTTTTCTGTTGGTACACAGTTAAAGCAAAGGCAGTTCATGCACATACATCTGCTTTAGAAAGTGTTTTATGTGAGGGAGTGAGAAGTTGGCTCAGTGGGAGAGTGCTTGCCTCCCATGAATGAGGCCCTGAGTTCGATTCCTCAAGCACCTCATAAGCAGAAAAAGCAGGAAGTAGCACCGTGGCTCAAGTGGTAGGGCTCAAGCCTTGAGCTGAAGAACTGAGGGACAGTGCCCAGGCCAAGAGTTCAGTCCCTACCACTGACAAAAAAACGAAACAAAACAAAAAGAAAGTGTTTTATGTGGGCTGGGAATGCGACTTAGTGGTAGAGTGGTTGTCTAGCATCATGAAGCCCTGAGTTCGATTCCTTAGTACCACATAAACAAACAAACAAACAAAAAAGCCAAAAGTGGTGCTGTGGCTCAAAGTGATAGAGTGCTAGCCTGAACAAAAGGAGGACAGTGCCCAGGCCTTGAGGACTAGCAAAAAAAAAAAAAAAAGTTTTATATGCTGGGAATGATGGCCCACGCCTGTAATCCTAGCTACTCAGGAGGCTGAGATCTGAGGATCTCAGTTCAAAGCCAGCCTGGGCAGGAAAGTCTGTGAGACTATCTCTCTCCAATTTATCACAGAAGAAGACAGACGTAGTGCTGTAGCTCAAATGGTAGTAGAGTGCTAGCCTTGAGAAAAAAGGAGCGTAGGGATAGCACCCAGGCCGAGTTCCTGGATCGGGAAAAAAAAAGTGTTTTATGTAAAAGTTGATTTGTTTTAGGGGCAATGTGGAGATTTAAATAGAAGGAACAACAACAAACAAAAAAAAAAGCAGGTATAAGGGAAATTACTCTAGAAATTCTCTGCAATTAACCAAAAAGAATACTATACTGATAGACCATTTCTAGAGAGGACTTGACACAGCCCAGGGAGATGCATGAGCTGAACTGTATTGGAGGGCTTATACCCAAAAAGTATATTTTATTTTATTTATATTTTTTTATATCTTTTTTTTTGGGGGGGGTGTCCAGTCGTGGTGCCTGAACTCTGGGCCTGGGCGCTCTCCCTCAGCTCTTCAGCTCAAGGCTAGCGCTCTACCACTTGAACCACAGCGCCACTTCCGGCTTTTTTCTTTTTGCTTATGTGGTGCTGATGAACCAAACCCAGGGCCTCATGCATGCAAGGCAAGCGCTCTACCACTGAGCCACCTTCCCAGCCCTATTTTTTATCTTTTTGTTGGTCCTAGGGACTGAACTCTGGGCCTGGGCGCTGTCCCTTAGCTCTTCAGCTCAAGGCTATCACTCTACCACTTGAGCCACAGCGCCACTTCTGGTTTTTTCTGCTTATGTGGTGTTGAGCAATTGAACTCAGGGCCTCATGCATGTGAGGCAAGCACTCTACCACTGAGCCATCTTCCCAGCCCCCCAAAAGTATATTTACATACTACAAACACACACACAGCTATAGTTAAAATCCTGTAAGTTATATCTACATTTAATATATGAAGCTAAATCTCATTTAACCTTTCAAACCACATTTGTTAGTCTATTATAACAAGCTTCAGCTTACAAACCTGGAAATTAAAGCCGAGTTAAAAGCTTAGACAGATATTACACAAACTATTGAGTGGTTGAGCCAACAAACTTCAAATTCAAAGTTCTTATCACTATTCTAAAGTATAGACTACTTATTTTATAGTACATCATTTTCCAGAAGAGATTTCAGGAAGCTTTTTCCTTTATAGTCTGCAAACCCTCTCTACTATCCAGATTACGGAATTTTGCACAACTGATGGAAATTTTAATCGGTTGGCACTTTATGTCTGCTAGATCATCAGAATTTCTTAAATTTATTGTCACTCCACAGTACTCTGCTGCTTCTACAAAAACTTAAAAGCTTGAAATTTCCATCTGGGCTGGGGTAGAGTCCCAGGGAAAAAGTTACCTCTCGGGGCTGGGAAGGTGGCTCAGTGGTAGAGTGCTTGCCTTGCATGCTCGAGGCCCTGGGTTCGATTCCTCAGCACCACATTAGAAAAAAGCCGGAAGTGGCGATGTGGCTCAAGTGGTAGAGTGCTAGCCTTGAGCTGAAGAGCTGAGGGACAGCGCTCAGGCCCAGAGTTCAGGCCCCACAACCGAACCAAAAACTAAAAGTAAAAAAAAGAAAAAGTTACCTCTCAAGTCTCTCCTTAGAGACTTATCAGTGAGGAGGAAGCATTACAAAGACAAAGAAAGCTACAACATGATGTCAGTGAAAAAAAATGGTGGGTTGCTAGAATTAAAATGTGAATCTGACCCCTCCATACCTAAGACTGCCTCTGAAAAATGGTCCTGCTTTGGTCACAGTATTTTCTAGCCCTGGCTTCAAGTTAGCTTTTTTTTTCCCTGTCCGTCATGGGGCTTGAACTCTGGGCCTGGCGCTGTCCCTCAGCTCTTCAACTCAAGCCTTGGCCCACCCCACCACTTCCGGTTTTCTGATGGTTTATTGGAGATAAAGAGTCTCAAGGACCTTCTTGCCCAGGCTGGCTTTGAACTGCAATCCTCAGATCTTAGCCTCATGAGTAGTTATGATTACAGGGGTGAGCCACAGGCACTTGGCTCTTTTTTTTTTTTTTTTAAGGCAGTCCTCCACTTAAAGATATTTAATTGGTCTGGGAGGAGCACTGTCCCTACCTCCCCCCCACCCTTTTTTTTGCCTTGGATAATTTCAAAGATAGCTAGGGTTAAACTGTGGAACCTCCAATATGTTTGTTTTCCAGTCATGGAGCTTGGTCTAGGCACTGTCCCTTAGCTTTTCTGCTCAAGGCTAGTGCTCTACCACTTTGATCTATAGCTCCATTTCTGGTTTTCTTATAATTAATTGGAAATAAGAGTCTCATGGACTTTCCTGCCTAAGCTGGCTTCAAACTATAATCCTCAGATCTCAGTCTCCTGAGTAGCTAGGATTACAGGTGTGAGCCACCACAGCCTAGTTTGAAAACTATTTGTCACCTTCATTATTTCAGTGAACCCAGGTAATAGCTCTGGGAGGAAAACAGTATCAGGGAAATTAAGTTGGCATCTCTAAATCCCAAAGCACGTGAGACCTGAGTCCAAGTCAACAGGACCCCACTGTCCAGGCAAGTAGTAACAATAGTTTGTCACCCAAGTGGATTCGGTTATCTAATTATGCTAAATAATTAGATTAATAGAGTGATCGGATAATCTAATTAGCTGAGATTGCCCCCCCTTAAAAGAGACAAGACTGTGTTACAGCTTCCTCCCACTAAAAACATTCTGCTCTTAGGCCCTTGTAGCTAAGGAGCAGGAAAAGGTTTCCAGGAACAGACTTCGAGCAGAGAGGGCTGAGTTGAGGCGGCTGAAGGTGGAAAGGAAGAGAAGGGAACAAGAAGAGGTAAGAAAGCTACAGCAGGAGCAGATGGAGAGAGCAGAGAAGATGAAAGAGGAGCTGGAGCTGGAGCAGCAGAAACGAGCAGAAGAGATCCGGTAAGTCTATTAAGCAGCAGACTGGAAAAGGCTGGGGACCGATCTCCCTCCAGGGCTTGTTCACGTTCCCCAGGGGAATCTATGAACAGCCTAGACCAGAGATAAGACCCACTCCAGACCTGGGAAGATACTCAAGATAGTTGCTGAAAGGTCATCTAGGAAAGGCTTTGAGATTCAGTACAATAAGCATTCTTAGATGTTCTGCAGCAGTCTGCTTTGCTTTAGGTCCTTCCACAGGTTTTGATTCTAATCTCTACAACCTTGAGGCAGGAGTTTCAAATTCTATTTTGTAATGGAAAGTGAAGCTCTGAGAACTCGAGGGGAGCTGTGTACTGGAACTCTTAGGTTTATAGTTCTGACCTCCCAGTATTTCAATCCTGGCTTCCACTGGAAAAACCTTTTATGATGAGCAGCTGGATGCTGGCCTGGAAGCTACTAAAGCCCTCCTGGGGAGCACTCACACTACCTGTAGGCTTGTCTAGTGCTTTTTGTCATTTCCCGGCCTCTTTTTTTCTCAGCCTGCAGAAACAGAGACTGGAAGAAGCACAGAAGCAGCAGCAGGAAGAGGAGAGAAAGCAATGGCTCCAGTTGCAAGCGGCCCAGGAGAGGGCCCGGCAACAGCAAGAGGAGTTTCGGAGGAAGCTGCAAGAAATGCAACAAAAAAAGCAGCAGGAGCAAGCTGAGAAGGCTGGTAAGGGATTCTTCGGAGTTCTTCGTGTGCACCTCTGTCTGGGGCAGAAATATTTAACTGTGGGTGTACATTTGTATCTATCCTAGGCATTCGTGAATGAAGCACTCTAAATGTATAAGCTGATTTTTTTTCCAAGTGATTATTACATGTGACTATGGTGAATTGCTGTAACCTAAAATAGGGAGAAAAAGAACTTGTGGTAATGACTCTAGGGTCCCACTGCCAACTCAGTAATCCCTTTTCCCTTTTAGCTCAGCTGTTGCCTCCTAAATTCTTACTCCTGAATGGTTTCAGGACACCTTCGGGGACTGAAAATCCCCTACAGAGGATCTGGCAGCCTGTGATAAAGCAGAATTTCTGAGTCCCTAGGAACCACACATTTCCAAAGTGGACCATTAACACACCCTGCTAATCACACTCCCCTTTCTATTCTGTAGAGGCAGAGAAGCAGAGGCAGAAGGAATTGGAAATGCAGTTAGCAGAAGAACAGAAACAACTGATGGAAATGGCTGAAGAAGAACGACTGGAATACCAGTTGTGGAAACTGGAAGCAGAAGAGAAGGCTCTGCTAGAGGCTGAGGAGAGAAGGCAAAAGGAAGAGGAAGCAAAGCTGGCTCTGGAGGAAGTCATGAAACAAGCTCAGGAGAAAGCCAGGTACTGGATATTAGGGCAAAGGTACCCATAAGGGGGTGGGGGAAGTGTTTGTTCAGAACCTCAAAAGAAAAGGAGACCTCCCAAAGAAAGTAATGCTAAGGGAAGTGTTGACCCTGATTTTGAACCCACTGTCTTCCTCAATACTTAAGGAGTGTCCTGAGAGGTGGCTCACACCTATTTATTTAATCCTAGTTACTCCGGAGGCTGAGATGAGGTCAAATTTTGAAGCCAGCCCAGGAACAGAAGGCCCTGAGACTCTTATCTCCAATTAAACACTGAACTTGCGTGAAGTTGTGGCTCAAGCAGTATAGTGCTAGCCTTAAGCAAAAACATTCAGGGAGTGTCTAGGCCCTGAGTCCTAACCAAAGTACAGGAACGCCATGAACAAAACACACACAGCGAAGGACTGAACCATATTCAACTTCATTCCACCAAGGATTAAAACAATGCTAACTGACTTGGTTTCATCTTCACTGTGTGATAACCAGCCCAGGTACTTTTCTGGGCTTCAACTCAAAGCCAGAGTGCTGTCCCTTAAAGTTTTTTGCTCAAGGTTGGCCCTTGACCACTTGAGCCATAGCTCTATTTACAGATTTTGACTAGTTAATTGGAGATAAGACTTTCTTGCCTAGTCTGTCTTTGAATCAAAATGCTCAGGTCTCAGATTCCTGAGTAGCTACGATTAAAGGATGAGCCACCAGAGCCCAGCTCAGCACAGGTACTCTTATTGTACCAGTTTAAGAATTGTAAATTATGCCTTCCTTTTTGCTTTTCTAAGAAGATGCTCAGGATACCCTAAACTTTATATAGTTACTAATCATGCAGAACATTATCTAAAACCCAGCAAAGCTCTACCAACTTAAAAGATTTCTAGAGTACTTATTCTTGCACCTGGGGGGGCGGGGTTGTCTCCTTAGGCAAAAAGCTGCTTTGGAGAAACAATTTCATTTCACCCGAGAACTCCATAAGGAAGCCAGTGGCTTGAAGTGGACACAAAACATTTCCAGACCATGGGTTTATTCTTATTTCCAGTTCCTACAAATACCCAAGCCATAAGGCTAGAAGAAAACTAAAAAGTAAGTTGAGAGGTAGTCTCTCTCTCTCACACACACACACAAAATTTTTCATAATAAAATTCCATCCTGAGCCTGATTAGTTATCTCACCTGGCTTTTCTGAATCCACATCAGACTTTCTCCTCTGGAACTTCTATTCCCACTCTTACACACAACAAACTCTGTTTTACCCAACTGCTCTTCACCTATTTAAAATCTATGTTCTAGACCTACAGTTTCAGCGTTAGTGGATAAAATTACCCAGATCCATAATTTCAGTTTGAAACTGAAAACTTTATGACATTCAACCTATTTCATTCCAGTTAATGTGTTTGAAAGAGTTCCAGGTATATGGAAATTATGAAAATTCGGAATTAGCTGATGCATATAGAAATTCTTTAAGCCTAACCCCACAACCATTAAATGTCTTTGTAATCACATGACAAATGTTCACTTGAGCAAAAGGAAAATGTTGAAAGGGATGAAATTGATCAAGATGCACTGTATTCATAAAACTTCTTTGTTAAATGGCAACTTTTTGGTACTAAAGATAATAAAAAAAATTGGGGGAAGGATGGGCTGGGAATGTGGTAAAGTGCTTGCCTAGTATGCATGAAGTCTTGGGTCTGATTTCTCAGTACCACATAACAGAAAAAGCCAGGAGTGGCGCTGTGCCTCAAGTGGTAAGAGTGCTAAACTTGGACAAAAGAAACTCTGGGACAGTGTCCAGGTCCTGAGTTCAAACCCCAGGACTGGGGGGAGGGGGGGCGGGGAGAGTGAGAAAGAAAAATTGGAGAGGGGAGCAAAAAGAAATGTTTTGTGAGGTAATTCTTTCACAGCCCAGAAGCATACAGTCTAGAGCACCACAGTCACATAAGATATACATAACATGTAGCTATTAAAGGCATTCAAGGGGCTAGGAAGTTGGCTCAGTGATAGAGTGCTTGCCTTGCATGCCTGAGGCCCTGGGTTCGATTCCTCAGCACCACATAAGCAAAAAGAAAAAAGCCGAAGTGGCTCTGTAACTCAAGTGGTAGAGCGCTAGCCTTGAGCTGAAGAGCTGAGGGACAGTGCCCAGGCCCAGAGTTCAGGCCCCACGACCGGACCCAAAAAATAAAATAAAATAAAGGCATTCATCTTTCAAAGCAGCTACACTTCAAGTGCTACTATATCAGACAGCACTAATATAGAATATTTCCACATCACCAAAGTTCTAACAGGATTAATTTTGAGCCCTGAGAAGGAACTTAAATTTTTGCTCCTTTGCCTTGAAGACTAACTCACATATTTTATTTAAAAACCACACCATCAAGCAGGGCACTGGTGGCTCACGCCTGAAACCCTAGCTACTCAGGAGGCTGAGATCTGAGGATCAGGGTTCAAAAGCCAGCCTGGGCAGGAAAGTCCATGAGTCTAATCTCCAATAAACCACTCAGAAAACCATAAGTGGCCCTGTGGCTCAAGTGGTAGAGCACTTGCCTTGAGCTGAAGAGCTGAGGGACAGTGCCCAGGCCCAGAGTTCAAGCTCCACGACATTAAAAAAAAAAAAAAAAAATCACACCATCAAGCAAATAAGTCTTTCCACAAATTTCTATTGGTCCACTTGACCATATATAGAAAAACAGTATTAGGTATTCCCTCCAATTTCTCACTAATGCTCACTTGATTTCCTTAGAAATTACGCCTCTAAACCTTAATTTGGATTCAATGTTGTTGATGGATTTGCTTAGACTCAATGCTTTAACTCAGTATGGTATATAAAGCAAGAACAATGCATGGGTAATAAATTCAAATTGTCATTTGAGCTTTTTTTTAACTTGCTGATTCCACATGCATATTTATTCAAATTATTCAATAGTACTTAAGCAGATAAGAGCATCTCAACTAATTCAACCAAGAATAGAAGAATAACCACTAAAGGAAAACATCCAGGTAGAGAAAATTAGCATTATGGACCTTAACTTCTCCCATTTACAAATGTAGGAAGTTGTAGTCAAGCATCAGATAGACAAGCTACTTCCAATGTGATATTCTTCCAAATGTGACATTCTATTAGATTTTTGCTTTGAAGTGTCCTTTTATCAGATAAGCACATTTTTAACTTAGCCATAGCAGAACATAACAATTTAGAAGAATTCAAAAAACTAAACAAAATTAATTCTTACTAAGCTCCATCTAAATGCTGAGAAGCCTTCAGACATTTACAAAGGTAAAGGAAATTAAAATCTTAAAACTACCTATTAGCCAGGCACTGGTGGCTCACGCCTGTAATCCTACTTAGGGGGCAGAGATCAGGAAAGTCTATGAAACTCTTACCTCCAGTAAACCACCAGCAAACCGGAAGTGCTGAGGCTCTAGTGGTATAGCGCTAGCCTTGAGCTGAAGAGCTGAGGGATAGCGCTAGGCCCAGAGTTTAAGCCCCACGACCAGCAAAAAAAAAACTACATATAGCCAGATTTGTTCAATATTGGCTAAAATATGCACTTTGCCGGGCACCAGTGGCTCACGCCTGTAGTCCTAGCTACTCAGGGGGCTAAAATCTAAGGATCACGGTTCAAAGCCAATCCATTAAGACTTTTATCTCCAATTAACTTAAAAAAAAGCTGAAATGAAAACTGGTCAAGTGGTAGAGCACTAGCCTTGAGCACAAATCTGAGACAGTGCCCAAGCCCAGCATAAAAAAAAAAAAGAAAAAAAAAAGAGCCAACTCATGAGGATTTTCTAAAACTGAACCTTATTCCCAGGCACTGTTAATAATTATGATAAATGTCAAATTACAGTCTCAAAGCTTTAATTTACATAATTCAAATTATTTCTTTCATGTGGAGTCAAATGTAGTCTGTAAGATCAAACCAATCTACTTTTTTTCAACAAGTAGCTTGAGATAGATACTTAAAAGTTGTTAACAGTTAGATTTTACTTGCTCTCAAGTATTTGGAGGCACTCTACCTGAGATTAACAGTGGAAATAGGATTGTATATATACAGAAATATGTTGAATTTTGTGATTCACTAGAGTTAAAAGGAAAAGTTTAGCACTCTAAAAGAAATAAATGTTATTTGTATTTCATGTAAAATTTAACAATTTGCAACGTAACTAAAAGGAAAATATGAAGAAATTTACTAGCCAGGCACAGGTGGCTCATGCCTATAATCCTAACTACTAGGGAGGCTGAGATCTGAGGATCACAGTTCAAAGCCAGGAAAATTCATGAGATTCCTATCTCCAATTAACCCCCAGAAAACCAGAAATGGGGCTGTGGCTCAAATAGAGCACTCGACTTGAGCTGAAGATTTTAGGGACGGTGCCCAGGCCCCGAGTTCAAGACCCACAACTGGTTTAAAAAAGTAAATATACCGAATCATAACTAAGCAGACATTTTGTAAACTGTTAAAGTAACTGAAATTATCACCATAAACCAACTGAGAATTTTTTGGCATGCCCATTTATTCATTTGAATTGGGTAACTATCATTATATGCACCATACAGGAATGTCAATTTTTTAAAAAGCAAAACATTGAATATTTTCAAAGATACTATGGTCTTAGTTAAATCTTTGATTCAGAAGGCACTTCAGTAACTTTCAGTGAAAGTTATTAACATCATCACTATACAGTACTGAAGAAATACTTGTACCGTATGCAAATGATTTCCAGTACCATGCAAGAAAACCTTTAGTTTTCTTCTTCTATACATTTAAAATAAAATGAGCACTAGTGCGATTTTTACAAATATTGTTTATTTTAATGAGGCTGGTACAGACAGTGTCCATTTAAAACCCATGTCCCAGGCCAAAAAGTACAAATAAAATCAAAAGGAGCAGTGTTCTGTTGTATACACTTCTTCATGAACAACTTTATTAACTTCTAATGAAAATTAGAACTTTTCTGGGTTCTTCTGACAAGATTTTTTTTTAATCTTAAAACACTTTCTCTTCAGTGAAGCCATCTTTGGAGTTAAGCATCACTCTTACCATGTCTGCCAGCTTGATTCCAATCCTGATATCTTCCTCTTCTTTTGGTCCAAACCCTCAGACTTTAAAAAGTAGCTTCAAGTTAAGGAAAGGTCATTTTCCCCACAGTTCAGTTCTATGAAAAACTTCCATCTACCACTGAAAGTCATAGTCCAGGAGTGAAGCAATCACATGCTAGAACTTCAGGGCCAATTGGAAAGTCTTTGTGAACACTCGCATTGGTCGATGTTACCTAAAATTGCAGTCCTGAAAAGTGGCCTCTCTGTGCACATACGTCATTTTTTAAAATGAGAGGGCAATGTGAAAGGAGCTGAGGTTTGATCACCAAAAATCAGCACAATGAAAACAAATGATAATAATGAGCACTAGAATCAAATTAACAGATGTTTTAAAGAGATGGGAGTGCCAGTATTCAGTTCCATTTTGAACACCACATTACAAAAGAACTATTTTTAAAAATAAAAAAGGATTGAGGCAAAAGAAAAAGAAAATAAAAAGAATATCTAAACTGCTGAATGACCCCCCGTTTGTTCCTGATAAACTTCAATCACATCTTCTTCCTCCATTCCCAGCTGTAAGAGGAGAAAAATGTTAGTAAGAGAATATAAATTCACTATTTTAAAATTGGCTGCAATTATGTGGCCACTATTTTGAAGTGCTCTACAGTTCTTTCACCTAAAGAACCTAGAAGGGCCGGGGATATCACTTAGTGATTTACCTTCCATGTTTAGAGCTCTAGGTTCAAAACACCTTACCTCCAACACCTAAAAAGAGTAGTTATATCCTCCTCCTAGTTCGGATTATCTAGCTATTCTTTTTACTGTGTCAATTTCACTTCCCAAATGATTTACTATATAAAATTGAAGTATTAACAGGGTGTCCGTGGCTCACACCTGTAAACCTAGCTACACAAGAGGCTGAGACCCAGAGGGCTGCACTTTGAAGCTAGCTCAAACAGAAAAGGACTTTCTGTCCAAAAGACTCTCATTCCAAAAGACTCTCATTCCAAAATAACCAACAAAAACCTAGGCTGAAGGAGTGGATCAAGTGGAAGAGTGCCAGCCAAGCAAACACAAAGCTCTGAGTTCAAATCCAGTACAAGCCAAAAAGAAAACAACCTGCAATCCTAGCTACTCAGGAGGCAGACAGTTTGAAGCCAGCCCTAGGCAGGGCAGGAAAGTCCACAAGACTCTTGTCTCCAATAAACTACTCAGAAAAAGCTGGAAGTGGTACTGTAACTCAAGGGGCAGAGCACTAGCCTTAAGCACAGAGAGGCTCAGGAACTCAGGCCCTGAGTTCAAGTCCCAAGACTGGCAGAACCAACTAGATAGGCTAGACTAGACAGACAGTACCTACCTAGCAAGTACAAGGCCCTGCATTCAAACCCTAGCATACTCCCAAAAACATATGTGCATTTATGCATTCATGTACATACACACTTTGTTTTGTTATGTTGGAAGAAAAAAACAGGACTTTATGAATGCTAAGCACATGCTCTACCACTGAGCTACAACCCCAACACCTTTGTTTCTTTTAATTCAGCTGGGCACTGGTGGCTCACCCCTGTCTAGCTGCTCAGGAGGCTGAGAACTGAAGATCATGGTTCAAAGCCAACCCAGGAAGGAAAGTCTGAGAGACTCATCTCCAATTAACCACCAGAAAACTGGAAGTGGCACTGTAGCTCAAGTAGTAGAGTGCTAGCCTTGATCAAAGGAGCTCAGGAACAGCATCTGGGCTACGAACTCAAGCTCCACACTGACAAAAAGGAAAAACAATATTCAAGAGGATACTCACTTCTTTTGGAGTATGATTATCAGCAATTCTCTGACCTTCAAAGAGAAACCTGAGTGAATTCATTGGAACTCCCTAAAAATAAACAAATAGCAAATCTTAAATTTATACAGTGCAACCAAGAGAGCTTAATATTAAAAAACTAATCCAGGTGCCATTGGCTTATACTTATAATCCCATCTACTCAGAAGACTAAGATTTAAGGATCACAGAAGCTAGCCTGGGCAGAAAAATCCTAGAGACTCATATCTCCAATTAAAGATCCAAAAGCCATGGGCTGGGAAGGTGGCTCAGTGGTAGAGCACTTGCCTTGCATGCATGAGGCCCTGGGTTCGATTCCTCAGCACCACATAAGCAAAAAGAAAAAAAAGCCAGAAGTGGCGCTATGGCTCAAGTGGTAGCGCTAGCCTTGAGCTGAAGAGCTGAGGGACAGCGCCCAGGCCCAGAGTTCAGGCTCCACGACCAGACCCCCCCCCCAAAAAAAAATTAAAAAATAAATAAATAAATAAGGGCCAGGCACCGGTGGCTCATGCCTGTAATCCTAGCTACTCAGGAGGCTGAGATCTGAGGATTGCGGTTCAAAGCCAGCCCGGGCAGGAAAGACTGTGAGACTCCTATCTCTAATAAACCACCAGAAAACCAGAAGTGGTGCTGTAGCTTAAGTGGTAGAGCGCTCGCCTTGAGCTGAAGAGCTGAGGGACAGTGCCCAGGCCCAGAGTTCAAGCCCCACGACCGACCAAAAAATAAATAAATAATAAGGATCCAAAAGCCATAAGTGGCTTTCTTTTTTTTATTTCCTTTTTTTTTTTTTTTTTGTCATTTGTGGTGCTTGAACTCTGGGCTTGGGCACTGTCCCTCAGCTCTTCAGCTCAAGGCTAGCGCTATACCACCCACTTGTTGCTCCTTTTTTAAATGCCAGCACCAGGCTTGAACCCAGAGCCTTTTACTCTTGCTCTGCTTTCTGCCTCACAATAGTAGCTCTACTACTTCAACCGCACCCCCAATTCTGCTTTTTGCTGGTTAACTGGAGATAAAAGAGTCTTGAGGATTTGTCCGGTCAGGCTGGCTTTGAACCACTATCCTCAGACCTCAGCTTCTTGAGTAACTACGATTATAAACATGCACCACTGGTACAATGTAAAATTCATTGTATTTTCTAAATTCAATTTTAATACAGACTGATTAAACTTATTTCTTGATGATTGATTTAGATCATTTCACTTTAGAATATATCTTATTTCTTACATATGTTAATTCTAATTATACTTATTAAAAATGTATTTTTATTAACAATGATAAGTAACATTTATAATAAGTAACTTTTTTTGTTTTTGATCCAGTCCTGAAACTTGAACACAGGACCCTGTCCCTGAGTTTTTTTGCTCAAGTCTGGCAGTCTACCACTTGAGCCACAGTCACTTCCAGCTTTTTTGGTGATTAACTGGAATTCATGACTTTCCTGCCTAGGGTGGCTTCAAACTATGATCCTAGAATCTCAGCCTCCTAAGTAACACCATGTTAAGGCTTTAAATTGGCTATCTCATTTCACTTTCAAGAGGTGATAGATTATTACAGTGTTTTCATTCTACTAATGAGGGGAAAAAAGCATAAAGGCTAAGTAACTTGTCCAGGTTACATAGCCATGCAGCAGTGGAACCCAAATGTAAATCAAAGGCTAGAATGTGAAGATTTAGTATTAAATATGTCTACATAGCTTTTTTTTTTTTTTTTTTTTTTTCCTGGTCGTGGGGCTTGAAGTCTGGGCCTGGGCGCTGTCCTTGTGCTCTTCAGCTCAAGGTGAGCACTCTACCCCTTGAGCCACAACACTTCCGGTTTTCTAGAGGTTTATTGGAGGTAAGAGTCTCACGACCTTTCCTGCCCGGGCTGGCTTTGAACCGAGATGCTCAGATCTCAGCCTCCTGAGTAGCTAAGATTACAGGCGTGAGCCACCGGCGCCTAGTTTATATAGATTTTTTTTATTTTTATTTTTTTTTGTTGGTCATGGGGCTTGAACTCTGGGCTTGGGTGCTGTCCCTCAGCTCTTCAGCTCAAGGCTAGCACTCTACCGCTTGAGCCACAGCACCACTTCCGGTTTTCTAGTGGTTTATTGGAGATAAGAGTCTCACAGAATTTCCTGCCCAGGCTGGCTTCAAACCCCAATCCTCAGATGTCAGCCTCCTGAGTAGCTAGGATTACAGATATGAACCACCAGTGCTCTACTAGGAAGTTTCATAATAAACACCAATTCTACTTGCCTTTATTGTTACATACACTTGAAAGCCATCAAGATAGAAACATTCAGCCAGGTGGCTCACACCTATAATCCTAGCTACTCAGGAGGCTGAGATCTGAGGATCCCGGTTCAAAGCCAACTCGGGCAGGAAAGACCAAGAGACTCCTATCTCCAATAAATCACCAGAAAACCGGAAGTGGCGCTGTAGCTCAAGTGGTAGAGCGCTCGCCTTGAGCTGAAGAGCTGAAGGACAGCACCCAGGTTCAAGCCCCATCACACACACACACACACACACACACACACACACACACACACACACACACACACACACACACACACACACACACACACACACACACACACACACACACACACACACACACACACACACACACACACACACACACGACCGACGACCAACAAAAAAATAAATAAAATAAGAAACATTCATTTGAAAAGTCTTTATAATTGAGTTACTATTTTTATGTGTGATGTCTTGGAGCTTGAACTTAAGGCCTAGGTGCTGAGTTTCTATGCTTAGGGCTAGCCCTCTACCACTTAAGCCACAGCTCCACTTCCAGATTTTTGGTGGTTAATTGGAGATAAAAGCTTCATGGAGCTAAGTGCTGGTCACTCACACCTGTAATCCTAGCTAATTAGGAGGCTGAGATCTGAGGATTGAAGTTTGAAGCCAGCCCAAAGAGCAAAGTCCTCTTTAGACTCTTATCTTCAATTAACCACCAGAAAACCAGAAGTGGCACTGGGCTTAGCTAAGGGACAGTGCCCAGGCCCTTAATTCAAGCCCCCTGACCACCACCACCAACAAACAACAAAAAGACTTTCCTGCCTGGGCTAGCTGTGAACCACAATCCATAGATCTCAGTCTACTAAGTAGCTAGGATTACAAACATGAGCCACAAGCAAATAACTGAGTTACTTTTCCTTACTAGTTCAAACTTTGAAACTAGTCAAACAAGCAAATTGGCAATTAAAGATATGATAAGCCAGGTGCTGGTGGCTCAGGCCTGTAATCCTAGCTACTCAGGAGGCTGAGATTTGAGGATCACGGTTCAAGGCCAGAGCAGGTAGGAAAGTCCATGAGACTCTTATCTCCAATTAACCACCAGAAAACCAGAAGTGGCACTGTAGCTCAAGTGGTAGAGTGCTGGCCTTGAGCTGAAGAGTTCAGGGACAGCACCCAGGCCCAGAGTTAAGACCCATGACCATGACCACCACCACCAACAACAACAACAACAACAACAAGAGGGTATGATAAATGATAAAATGAGGGTGATTTCCTCTAGCTCCCAATGGCAAAAATAATTAACTAAGATCATTTTCTTTTTGACTACCCTCAATTAAAAAAATGAAAAAGCAGGGCTGGGAAGGTAGCTCAGTGGTAGAGCACTTGCCTTGCATGTATGAGGCCTTGGGTTCAATTCCTCAGCACCACATAAGCAAAAAAAAAAAAAAAAAAAAAGAGCCAGAAGTGGTGCTGTGGCTCAAGTGGTAGAGTGCTAGCCTTGAGCTGAAGAGCTGAGGGACAGCGCCCAGGCCCAGAGTTCAAGCCCCACGACCGACAAAAAAAAAAAAAAAAAAGAAAAAGAAAAGAAAAAGCATGGTATTTAACATTAAATATACAAACCTGTCTTTGACAGTATGATTCTTTGAGTTTCTTGAGATGTGTTGTCATTTTCACTTTGAAGTGAATCTCACTGCTATCCTAAGGAGATAAAAGAAGAAATAGTATTTCTCTTTGTATAAATTAACTTGTGTAAAGAAAATTAATTATACATATCATTACATATATGCTATAGAAACATTAACCATGTCATCTATATTTTTCCACCAAAATATTCCTTTTATCATTAACAATTCATCAAAACACTAATTATCCTCAAAGCTGCTTTATATCTACCTTTTATAAGTTTAATAAAACAAAGAATCTTTCTTAGAAGTTAAATTTATCAGTGTAAGCTGGGCACTGGAGACTCATTCCTATAATTCCGGCTACTCAGGAGACCACAGTTTGAAGCCAGCCAGCCCAGGCAGGAAAATCTCTAAGACTATCTCCAATTAACCACTAAAAAGTTGGAAGTTCAGCTATGGTTCAAGTGGTAAAGTACCAGCCTTGAACAAAAAAGCTCAGGCACAGCACCCAGACTTTGAGTTCAAATCCCAGGACCAGCATACAACAAAAACCTTACCAGTATAAGTTTGTATATTAAAGAATGCATTTCTTCAAAATAAACCTCTAACAGCAACAAAACAAATGCCCTGTCACCCCCATCAAAAAGGCACAGAAAATGGCATATACCATATCCAAAGGAATACCATATCCAAAGGAATTAATACGATTCAGACTCCAGTCTAGAGAACGAGATGCCAGAAGCGAAAAGGATTGGAGAAAAGTGATTTATAAGAACAGAGTTCTAGTTGGAAAAATTAAGGTAATCTAAAGCAAAGTAACAAAACTAAGTCTCCCCTTCCTTCAACAGATTCATTATGGTAAAGATGCATTTTTAAAAAATAATTTGTCTTATTATTGTTCCTATATGTTTACACCCTAGAGAAAAAGAAAGAAGGGAGGAAGGGAAGGAAAGAAGGAAGGAGGGAAGGAGGGAAGGAGGGAAGGAGGGAAGGAAGGAAGGAAGGAAGGAAGGAAGGAAGGAAGGAAGGAAGGAAGGAAGGAAGGAAGGAAGGAAGGAAGGAAAAGAAAAGGGAGGGAGGGAGGGAAGGAGGGAGGGGAAACTCACCTGCCCAATGACTTTGAGTTTAATGTATTCTCCCTCCTTCTTATCCCCCAAGTCCTCAGTTGAAGGTTTTGCCTCCTGAAAGAAATTTCAAGATAAGCAAAAGTCCTAAGTCAATTACTTTCCCAAATCCAGACTCACTAGAAATCAAGAAAAGTTTTTATCATCACATTGAAAAATAATGGTCTAAAATGTTACAATGAATCAATGTCATCCAAAGGATCTGTTAAAAACAAACAGTTGACCAGGAGTTGGTAGCTCAGCCTTGTAATCCTAGCTACTCAGGAGGCAGAGATCTGAGGATTGCAGTTTAAATCCAGCAGGAAAATCCATGAGATTTTTATCTTCAATTACACACACACACACACACACACACACACACACACACACACACACACACACACACACACGCGCGCGCGCGCGCACGCACACGCACACGCACACACAGGGAGAGCTGTAGTTCAAAGTGGTAGAGAACTAGCTTTGAGTGAAAAAAAGCTCAGGGAAAGTACCCTGTTGAAGCCCCACAACCAACAACAACAACAAAAAAATGAAGTTAACAGAAAAAATGAAAACATTTTTAGTAAAAGAATAAACTGGTAGGGGGAGGGGGAAGGCTGGGAAGGGATGTGAAGGGTAAACAAAGGAGGAGGATGCAATGCTTGGTAAGAAATGTACGCATTATCCTGCCCATGTAATTGTAACTCCTCTGTACAGTATGTTCACAAATTAAATTAAATTAAATTAAAAAAAAAAAGAAGAACCTGGTAAATTTATCACATGTGATGAAACGTATAACACATGCGATATAACAGTTTAGACATCAAATTTAATATTTAATAACCACTTATAATTTCAAAAAATCCATTCCCACGAAGAACCAAACTATATTTTACAAGAAAGTAGAACCACTACTTTATAGTAACTTAAAACATTCAGAAATTAACAGAACACATTAACCAAACATAGCTTTTTACCTGAAGGATATAACCTAGAATCCAAGAAAATGCTTAATAGAACTGACTTTGTTAGTATGAATCCTTGCCTATTTTTAATTAATTTTAACATTTCCTCAGTATTAATGACAGCAGGCAAAATTAACCTCCTTTACTAAGACTTTTCTTTTAGTCAGTGGTAGGACTTGAACTAAGGGCCTAGGCACTGTCCCTGAGCTCTTTTGCTCAAGGCTAGCACTCTACTACTTTGAGCCACACTACCGCTTTTTTTGGGGGGGTGGGGGGTGGAGGGGTGGTCGTTAATTGGAGATCAGGGTGTCATAGAGTTTTCAGCCTGGATTAGCCTTGAACCATGATCCTCAGATCTCAGCTTCCTGGGTAGCTAGGACTGCAGTCTTGAGCAACTAGCACCTGGCTTTTTTGTCAGTCTTTGGGCTTGAACTCAATGTTGCCACCACCATATGCCCCTTAACCAGCAGCAACTGGGAACAAAACAATAATGGACACCAGATGGTAGAACTGAGGTTTGGGATAGCAGGGGACCTACAGCCTTCCACCAGCTTCAGATTCCAAGGTTTCAGTCACCAAGGATTTTATTGCTCTTGTGCAAGGGAAGTAAAATATAAGCTTCGACCTGTGACAGTATTTGTATATAAGTAGTAGATGACCTTTTTCTGGGAAGGAGAGCTTACAATTTGCATAAACCTAAGTCTACCCCCAGTCTCCCACACAGTTTAGGATGGAGTTAGCCCACTCTCTGGATAGAAATCCAAATTCCCATTAAGCCAGGACTGATTGACCTCTCCAAGGATTCTCGGCAGTTCTGAGAGTGTGTTGAGAGAAGGCATTCCACACTCCCAATCCTTTCCCAGTCTTACAGCTTGGATTTTCAGGCTCTCACAACTCAAGGCCCGGCGCTGTCCCTGAGTTTTTTTGCTCAAAGCCAGCACTTGGGGCCACAGTGCCATTTCTGGTTTCCTAGTGGTTTACTGGAGGTGGTAATCTCAAGGACTTTCCTGCCACAGCTGGCTCTGAATTCTGTCCTCATATCTCAGCCTGGAATAGCTAGGATTATAGATATGAGCAACTGGACTACCACTTTTTTTGAAAGTGCGGGGGGGCGGGGGGAAGGCCCCACAAGCTGTAACCCTGGGCCTGGACACTGTCCTTGAGCTGCTTTTTGTTCAAGGCTAGCACTCTACCACTTGAGCCAGGGCACTACTTCTGGCTTTTTCTGTTTATGTGGTACTGAGGAATCAAACCCAGGGCTTCATGCATGCGAGGCAAGCACTCAGCACTAAGCCACATTCCCAACCACCAGTTTATTTTTGTAGGTTGTGGGGCTTGAACTCTGGGCCTTGGGATGTCTGTCCCTCATTTCTTCAGCTCAAGGTTAGTGCTCTATCACTTGAGCCACAGTGCTACTTGCAGTTTTCTAGTGGTTTACTGGAGTTATGAGTCTTCCTGACTTTGCTTTCCAGGCTGGCTTTGAACCACGATCCTCAGATCTCAGCCTCCTAGGTAGCTAGGATTACAGGCCTGAGTCAATGGCACATGGCTCACCACTTTTTTTTTTTTGGTCAGTCGTGGGCCTTGAACTCTGGGCCTGAGCACTGTCCCTCAGCTCTTCAACTCAAGGCTAGGGCTCTACTACTTGAGCTACAATGCCACTTCCGGTTTTCTGGTCCTTTATTGGAGATAAAGAGTTTCACGGACTTTCCTGCCCGGGCTGGCTTTGAACTGCAATCCTCAGATCTCAGCCTCCTGAGTAGCTAGGATTACAGGCGTGAACCACAGGCTCCCGGCTTACCACTAACTTTTAACACAAGGATTCTGTTTAACTGACCTCCTTCCCCTCTGGTGATACTGGAACATGAAATCAAGACCTTGTACTTGCCAGGGTGGCAAGCTACCATTTGAATCAAGCCTCTGCCCTGAGTTCTGCTGATTATTTGGCAATAAAGTTTAGAGATGCTTGACTGAATTGGACTCAGCTTCTCCTGAAATTATTTCAAGGAAATCTATTTCATTCATCTACCAATTTGCATCAAAAGTTCCATCAACTGATAAGCTGAAATACAGTATTTAAAAAAAATCAGGGGCTGGGAAGGTGGTTCAGCGGTAGAGTGCATACCTTGCAAGCATGAGGCCCTGGGTTCGATTCCTCAGCACCACATAAACAGAAAAAGCCGTCAGTGGCGCTGTGGCTCCAGTGGTAGAGCGCTAGCCTTGAGCTGAAGAGCTGAGGGACAGC